>NC_045151.1:3929630-3967158 GCF_008831285.2 Nymphaea colorata
ACTCAGGTTTCTATGTATCAACATTATACGCATAAGAAAAAACTCAGGTTTCATTGTATAAAAACAAGAATGGCAATTTTAGGTTTCAATATTGTTGTTGACATTTTCAATGTATCTATCATGACAAGAATGAGTTAGGTTTCAATATTATTGTTGACATCAGAGGCCACTTATAATTTACCACTGCCAATTGTGCTTTAATTGAGATAATAGTGTGGGGAAAAAGGCCCCTCACATCAAACATTGCTTAAAAACTAGATGCCATAGAATTATACAATGGGTGATAAAGTTCTAGCACTAGTGCAGAAAATTATTCAAATTTGGAAGCTATACGCACAAGTAAAAAAGCTTGTGTCACAACATATTTGATAACAGAAATAGAAACTTTAGATTTTAGTATTAATATTTGCGGCAATGAATGTTGTATATATATATATATAGATTACGTGCTTTGATCATGAGACATTTAATTAATTTTGTTACATCTTAGTGAGGTATTACTTATAAAATAATGTTTTAAAAAGGTAAACAATTTATGACATATATTTTCAAGATAAAATTATGTCGTACCTTGTGAAGTACTAGAATGATTATCATTATTCATATTATTTATGCCAAAGACGAAGAAAACTAATGTCGAGCCTTTTGAAATACAATCTATTTGACTAATCATCCAATGAATCTGTTCCATAGTCCTCATGTTTGATCAATATATACTGCAGTTAAATGTATCATGGCTCCATCCATGCTTCATTCGAGAAGAAAAGTTAGGATTTAGTTAATGCAAAAAAGAAGCTATTGAAATTCTTGAATATATATCATGTGCTTACATTTTTTTCAATTACATAAATCCATTTTTTAGGTGTACCTTGTAATCACATTTGGGCTGAGTTTCAAATCCTGTATTTCTAAAATCGGATCAGTACTTAATTTGAGATTCAATCATGAAACTTAATATCAAATTCCTTAATCGTGAGATATGAATTACTTCACCCAATTAACTACTAAATAGTTTCAAAGTTCAACCAGGAATAGGTTACATACTATCTGTGGGACAAGAGTGATGGGTTGTTAGAACTTTGCTTTACATGAGGCCATATTGCTTTGGGAACCATTTGAGCACTTTTGTTTTATTGCAGAAGGACTGATGAATTTAAAATGAGAGCCAAACTATCTCAAGAATTTCGAGTGTTCAGTTATTTGCATAGCCTATCTCCACGGTTCATTCTCTGTAAGGATGACAATTTATGTCCAATTTGGATTGGATAATCCCATCAAAGCTTCTGAGAAAGTCAGATATGAAAAAAATTAATATAGGAAAAGGAAACCATAATATAGAATAGGGAAACTGAAACGACCTCTAATTGAAGAATTGACATCAAGTCTGGTTCAAATTCAGATTTAAAAGACATACATAAATATGTAAAGGGATTCAGATTCAGAATAGAATTATTTTTAAGTGAATATCCTATAACTTGTGCCCTTTGATTTTGAAAATCATGTTTATGGGAGTTCTTGCCTCAATCATATGATATCTCACTATTGTGTAAATCCTCTTTGCTGATGATGTATTACAAATATTATCTAATTGGCATGTATGGAGATACAATGAATGTTGTCTTTGCATTTTGACAGGGATAAGACAGGTACCACAATTGAGCTACCTGTTTTGAGAAGCAATGTTTTAGGTAAAATTCTGTGTGCCCCATTCCAACATGCCAAAAGAAAAAAAAATTGTGGTAACAGATGAAATTTTAAGCCTGAAAATCTGCTTTAAATGAATTCTCACTTTTGTAAATGATGATCCATGACCTTAGTTGAAAAAAATTAGATTTCCAACAAGTTATTATATATATAAAAGAAGGAGTGAGGGGGAGAGAGAAGTTGAACCATGACTGATATTTTTGTCAAAATGACAGTTGATCTAAGCCATCAGATCTTTCGGCTCTGATGCTAGCTTTTTTTTATTTTTTATTTTTTAACATTTTCTCTCAACCTGATGCCTCCTTCCCTCTTCCTCCCACCCAGCTGTGTTAAGTAGCATCCCTGGTTTAACACAGCTGGGGGGAAGGGGCCGCCAAGACTACACCAATTCTTGGGGTGCCGGTGGTGGCAGCAGAGATGGGTGGAATAATCTACCCATCTTTTGTTAACACAAAGGAGGACCTCCGGTGGATTTGGGGAGGATTGTGAGGCCGTTGTCAGCACGTTTCGATGAGGGATGGAGGAAGGGATTGAGAAAATCATGAAAGGAGGAAGGCATCGGGGACAGAGAAGATGTTAAAAATGACTAAACAAAAACAAAGAAGCCAACATCTGAGGCTTCCGACCTAAAGATCAGATGGCTCAAATGAACTTTCACTTTTGACATATTAATACTAGAAACATGGTTCAGTTTATATATATATATATATATCATGTCTCTTTGTTTATGACATCCAAAAGAGTGTTTTTGTTACATGCCCTCTTTAAGGCATATTTAGTTTCCTATCAAGAAACGAGCATTGCATGTTTGGCACGTGCCCTTTTTAGAAAATGTAAACATGGTCTAGGGCTGGCAAGTTAAAGTTGTCATACGTCAATCATAGAATGCCAAAAACGGGCATGTATCTTCTTTTCATTATGTGATTCGGAACCATTAAATACTTAAGTAGTGTTAGATAAGAAGAAAATTATGTTTTATAATACGTAGCCACACCATTGCCTTAATATCACCCTACCATAGCCATTTCTACACACCCTTTTCGGCGACCCCATGACCTTATTCTATTCTAGTGCCGGATAATTTCCAGTCATACATTCACCTTGATGGGACCTTGACTCCCCACTGATCTTGCTACACATCATTCAAAAACCAATTTTTAAGCAAAATATATTGAACATAACAGAAAGAGAATGTTTGGAAGTCCGAGAAGACCAAACAGCCCCCTAACATACTTTCAACTTTAGATCATAATGCAATGGTAAAATTATTGTAAAAAAGATCACCATAAATAGTGTTCAGTATCATAAAATTAGTTTAGTATTACATGAATCTATTTCAAAGGTTATGGTAGTTTGATGAATCACTAAAGGTAGTGTTTCATGAATCTATCCTAAAACTTAATACAACTTGATAACACTCATGTGCCAATCGCTAAACAACTCTTCAAAAAATTTTAAAAAAAGAGATAACATATAAAGCTTGTTTGTCTTGTTGACCATTGGCTGGGTACTGTAGGGAATGGGTTTGCCATAGCGGGACAACTAGAACTCATGTCTGGATCTTCCACTCACAAATATTTCTGAAAAACTGGATAAATAAAGTAAAAAATGCGGAAAAAAAAGATTCCTAATATTTTTCCGATGGTGAGTGCTTGTGCCTGTACCATGGCTCAGTCTTGAGAGTGGATATTGTTGAGCACCACGCAGGAGCCCATGCAACGCATCATCCATTTATCCATTTACCTTTTACAATTTTCATTAGTGCCCCATAATTTTGGATATATTCCTATAATTGAGCATCCATTTTTCTCCTCAACTTTTGTATATCCACTCGTGTGGTGTGGTGTCTTAATTTTATTCATTCTTGTATAAGGAGGCAAAAAAGAAAAAAAAAACATAATAAATGATTAAGAATGCTATTAATTGTGATTGTCTTTTAATCTCAGGTTTCCAGTTCTTAATGTGTATATGTGTATATATATTCTGCATTTTCTTCTCAAATGGCGATTTTTTTAGAAGGTAAAGGGAGAGACAGACATGACAAAGGTTATACTCAAAATGAATAAGTATAATATGCATAGCTTTTGTGCTTCACGTGGCTTGGACTTCGGGAAGACGGTTAGTCAGCTGCACCCAAGACTCCAAGAGACTGGCAATTATACACAATGTAACAACATTAGCAATAAGCCACTAGTGTGTTTTTGTCCATCCAATGAGAATCTGAAAATGGCAAAGGAAGGAAGGTATGTATAATTCTATTGTAATTGTAAGCAAAAGTATTGATTATTCCATGGTTCCAATGGTGATGAAACAATGCCTTCCAGCAACATGATCCCATGTCACAATCAATACTTTTGCTTACAAAAAATGTTGATTGTAGAATAGAATTAATCTACATGCCTTCTGAATTCCTGCTTCCTTTTCCATTTTCAGCTTCACAATGGAATGAGAAAGACCCACCAGTGTGTTATTGCTAATGTTCTTACATTTTGTCTACGTGTCTCATGGAGGCTTGGCTAATCCTGACTAACTGTCTTCCTAAAGTCTAAACCAAGTGAAGCATAAAGGCCATGTACATCATTTAAATTATGATCACTTTTTTATTTATAATCTCTTATCAAGTAGAAAACAAATTTTAATCATTAAACAATAACAAAAACATGTAATACTAAAAATAATGAATCAATTAACAAATTCCTTTAAAAAAGTACAAGGCCCTATCGGCCCCCTTTGGCTCTGCCCCTACTACCATACATTTGCAAGCTCTGTATGATACTTGGATTTTTCCAGCTTCAACAATCAAATTTATAGAAAAAAAACATGTGAGTCAAATATATCGGAATGTAATGTTTCTAGCGTTATATGCATAAGTAAAAAAATTCAAATTTTGATATATAAAAAACAAGAAAGGCAATTTTAGGTTTGAATATTGTTGAAGAAATTTTCGATGCAACCATGACAAGAATGACAATTTTATGTTTCAATATTATTGTTTACATCGAAGGCTACTTTTCATTTACCCCTACTAATTGTACTTTCCAAATTTTGAGTATTTGTATCTATGTTTTCCTAAAATGTGCTTGGGCTTTATTTGATAGAATAGAGTTGGCCAACAAACCCCTAACTTGCAACAACATTTAAAAACAACGATGGCATAGACTTTATACAATGTGTATATATTCTGCATTTTCATCTGAAAAGGTGATTTAGTAGAAGGTAAAGGGGGAGACAGACATGATAAACGTTATACACAAAATAAATGACGTATAACATGCATGGCTTTTGTGCTTCACATGGCTTGGACTTTGGGAGGACGGTTAGTCAGCTGCACCCAAGACTCCATGAGACAGGAATTATACACAATATAACAACAATAGCAATAAACCACTGGTGGGTCTTTGTCCATCCTTTAAGAAGCTAAAAATGGCAAAGGAAAGAAGGTACGTATAATTCTGTTGTAATTGTAAGGAAAAGTACTGATTGTTCCATGGTTCCAATGGTGATGAAACAATGCCTTCCAGCTAGGTGATCCCATGTCATGATCAATACTTTTGCTTACAAAAAATGTCCGACTGTAGAATATAAGTAATCTACATGCCTTCTGAATTCTTGCTTCCTTTTCCATTTTCTGCTTCACAATGGACTGGGAAAGACCCACCAGTGTGTTATTGCTAATCTTCTTACATTATGTCTACCTGTCTCATGGAGGCTTGGGTAGTCCTGACTAACAGTCTTCCTGAATTCTAAAACAAGTGAAGCATAAAGCCCATCTCCCTCATTTAAATAACTTATCAAGTAGAAAACGAATTGTAATCATTAAACAAGAACAAAAACATGTAATACTAAAAATAATTAATCAACAAACGAATTCTTTTAAAAAATTACATGGCCCTGCCAGGCCCCCTTCACTCCGCCCCGGCTACCATACATTTGCAAGCTCTGCATGATACTTGGATTTGTATCATCGAAGGCCACTTATCATTTACCCGTACCAATTGTACTTTGCAAATTTGAGTATTGATCAAGTCTAAATGTGCTTTGCTTTATTAAAATAGAGTCAAAAACCAATAACATCATAAAAAAATGACATAGACGTACACAATGGTGACATGGTTAGCATTGGTGCAGCAAATGGTTCAAATTTGGAACCTATATGCATAACTAAAAATGCTTTTGCCGCAAAGTATTTGATATCAGTAATGGAAACTCTGTTTTACATGAGTCCATATTGGGGGCTTGTCTTTAAGATCCCGCCTTCCATCCTTCAAAAAACTGAACAGGCAAGGGCATGTGCTAATTTCATTGAAGGAGAATGAAATTTGTCGCAATAGCCATCTGGTCAGATGCCTCCCCTTTGCCTCCCCAAAGAGAAAGGTAAGATAGGTTTAAGGAGGCTAACTGACTTTAACCATGCATCTCTTGCAGCTTTAGATTGCAAAGCCTTGCAAACTGATTCCCTTTGCTTGAATATGATAAGAGCCAGAAACATAGCTCCCAAAGCCCATGGATCGTCAACTCTTACCCAGGCTGTTTTTCCATGTGGCGGCACATATTCTCAGCATGGAAAACAATTGGGTCCCAAGTCATATGGGAGGTACATAGTGGCTTGCACACCAAATTCTTCGTTGATGGCTGCCAAGGCTGCCCGCTGCAACCTTCCACCGACTAGTGACTCCTAGTTTTTGTGCAGTTCATGAGTTCATTTTTCATGGGCAGCAGCAAACTTGCAGAAGCTGTTTTTTCCAGGAAACACTAAATATATAAAGAGACATCTACCCAGGTCATGTGAAGCTGCCCCATATAATTGAATCTAGGCCCATCCAACTACAATACTGAATTAAAGTTAGGTATCTTGGCCCTTGGCAGCAGGTAAATGAATTGCTCACGTCAATTTCCATCATCTTCTTCCCTTAGGAGAGGGAGAGAGATGTATTGGTATGTCTATTACGCCTGACTTTTTCATATCTCGGCCTTCCTCTTGTTGCTCTCTTTGGCACTCATAAGCTTTAAATTTTGTGTGTGGACACAATCTGCTCTCTTTCATTTCCTAAAAAGAATTGCAGATGGCTTGCTTTGGTGTCAAAATGTATGTTCAATGATTGGCTGCAACTCAATGCTTCTGTTCCATTCCGTGGGACCGTGTCCATCAAATTCTTCCATAGCAATATATCTGTTGCATATTGATTGGGACATGGAAATGTTTCCCTTCACCGTCCATACCATGTGGACAACTCTACGATTTTTTAAAGAAAAGTTCCAATGCATGCTGCCAGCAGGTTCTCGAAGATGTTAGAAATAAATTTTAGGGTGCTTTGGTTTAACAAAAATCACATGATTGATTCTTTACGCTTTGGAATGTGGATCATTATGTGCCAGCCCCAGCTTGAAATTTTGACTGATGGTGAGCAAATCTTACGAATGATCAATGGGCTTAGATGAGATTCATAAGATTAAATAATGTGATAAAATGAGAAAATTAACATCAAAATTTGAAACAGTCCATACAATTTTAATTCAATGTCAAATTCCAGAAAAGGATAATAACAAAACTATAACAAAATTTCAAGACTGAAAAATTAAGCATTCGTCCGTGGCGCTGTTGAAGAACTTGGTCAGACGGTAGAATAATCTACATGCCTTCTGAATTCTTGCTTTCTTTTCCATTTTCAGCTTGTTAATTGACTGAGGTTGCTAATGTTGTTACATTGTGTCTACCTATCTCATGGAGTCTTGGGTAATCTTGACTAACTGTCTTCTTGTACCTCATTCACATATTCAAGAACTTTATAAAGAGGTTCAATCTGATAGAGAAGGACGGAGAGTGGTTTTTCACGAGTATCAGATACGTATCATTGGTCAGTTAGACTGCTTTATTGAGTAGACAACCAACATGTACTTTCCAAACTTTCTCCAACTCATGCAAAGCCATTTTTCAGAGGCAGAAAATGCTCACCAGATTTCAAGTGTATATATATATATATATATATATATATATTATATATATATATTACGTGCTTTGATCATGAGACGTTTAATTAATTGTGTTACATGGTTAACAAGGTGTTACTTATAAATAAAATTTCCAAAATATTTTTACAAAAAAATTATGCCATCCCTTGTAAAGTACTTGAATGATATATAATTTACAATTTTACGCCGAAGGAAAAAATATGTGGAACCTTGTTAACCCCCTACTAAATAGATCAATCAGCCAATAACCCAGTTCTCATTGTCCACAAAGTCAATGTGTCATGGCTCTTTCCAAGCTTGTTTCACAAAGAGAAAAGTTAGGATTTCTGTTAATACAAGAAGCATCAGGAGGATTAAAAAAGTTAAAACAAGAGCAAAATTAACCCCAGATTTTTTATCTGGTTGGGTAATTTTCTCAGCCGTCCATCTTGGAAATATCAACAACTAAAATCAATATTTATGGATCTCGTACCTTATAATATAAACATCAGAGAGAACAAAAATAGTGATTTGTTAAACAACATTTATGTAGATAGTGGGTAATCAACCACTGACATCAGTAAAAAATTATCGGTTCCCAATATACCGGCTGTAATCGTTAAAGAATTCAAACAAAGAAATTTTTACAGTTCAAACGAATTATTTTATACATTTTCTTCTCGTTAATTAGAAAAACATGTCTCATGATTTTTTTACACACTTGTATACACATTAACTGTGTTTTGTTATATAATTAAATCTGGCTAGCTGAAACTCTAATTGTTTTTAACATATCAAAGACTCTAAGCTTCTTTAGTAGCTTTAAAGCTTTAATGTTTTTTACTGCCTTGAAAAATCAAAGAAATGAAACCAATATCTATAATAATTTTGATATATATGTGTGTATATATATATATATATATGTGTGTGTGTGTGTGTGTGTGTGTGTGTGTGTGTTTATGTGTGTGTGCATTGATCATGAAACATTTACTAATTTCATTACATGGTTAACAAGGTGTTACCTATAAATAAATTTTTCAAAAAGGTGAACAATTTATAGAGAAAATACCCTTATTAAAATACCCTTATTGAATTGTTCTGAGCTGTCCATCTTGGAAAAATCAATGGATAAAATTATAGTTTATGGGACTCATACCGACAATGTCTCCCTCTCTCTCTCTCTCTATATATATATATATATATATAGAGAGAGAGAGAGAGAGAGACATACACGCACGCACACATGTACATATACATGAATATATGCAGACATATAGAGAGAAAAAGTGAGATTCATTTGTCTATGAAATGAGAATTATGTAATTAATAGAAACTTCTCAAAATCATTATTCTTTCTAATTCGAACAAAAAAGTTAAAAGTGATCTACAATGAAAGAACCATCACCATTGTGCAATTTGACCGCTGACATTAGTGACAAAATCTTGAGACAAATAAACAAATGCAAAACAATTGGTTGCTGCTAAAAAATTGTAGGGTAATCCAATTCCGTGTCAAACATTTAAGTCACTAAAAAATTTTAGATTTGCAGACTCGCAGTTGACATGTTGCATGGGTTTAAAGAATTCTTCAAAATAAATTTATACAGTTCTAACAAAAGTTCTTCTTGTTCATTAGAAAAATAACTCTTATAATATACTTGTATATGCATTAACCGTATATTGTTATAAAATTAATATGGCTAGATAAAACACTCATACTTTTAATCAGATCAAAGACTCAAAGCCCGCTTAGTACCTTTGAAGCTTTTATTTTTTTACTGCCAGTGAAAATTTTAAGAAATGAAACCATTATGTAGAATATATATATACATATATATAGATTACGTGCATTGATCATCCGACATCTTAATTAATTGCATTATATGATTAACATGGTGTTACTTATAAAATATTTTTTCAAAGAGGTGAACGGTGTATCATTTATATTTTTACGAAAAAAATATGTCGTACCTTGTAAAATACTAGAATGTTATATAATTTGTTTTTACATCGAAGAAAAAAAAATTATGTCGAACCTTCGTGAACTACAAACTAAATCGATCAATCGGACAATAAATCACTTCTCAAAATCCTCATGCTCAATCAATACGTACTTTGGTTACATGTATCATGGATCCGTCGAAGCTTGTTTTATGAAGAGAAATTAGGATTTTTGTTAAAATAAAAAGTAAACGAAGGATTAAAGAACTTAAAATAAGAGTGAAATTAGCTCAAAATTTTTTATATGGTTGGATAATTTTCATAACAATTGTCCATGGTCTATTTTTTATACGGATGTCAACATTTTCAATATAATTCAGAGATCTTATTAAACTGTTCTGAAAAAAGAGAAAGAAAACAAAGAATATCCACTTAAGTATCATGTGAAATACTCTCAAAACAAGTATTTTGAGGATTTATGCGTTTTTAAAGACACCCACATTTGATGACCACACATTTCCTATGATATCACCCTACGATAGCCATTCGAAGACACCCATTCTAGAGACGTCATGAACTTATTCTAAACCTAAAAAAAAAGTCTACCAAGTTCACCTGTCTTATGTATGTCCATATTTTTCAGTCATACATTGACCTTGATGGGACCTTGACTCCCCAACGATCATGCTATATATCAGCCAAAAACCAATTTTTAAGCAAGATAAATTGAATGTAACAGAAAAATAAATGTTTGCACATTCGAAAAGACCAAAAAGCCCCATAATTCAGTTCTACTTTAAAAACTAAGAGCAATGATAAAATTAGAGCAAAAAGAATCCCATGAAGGGCAGTTTGGTAACATTAACACTAATTTAGTATCTCATAAATCTATTTTAAGGATTATAGCATACTGTTGAAACACTAAAATGTAATGCTTCATGAACCTATCTTAATTTTGATATATATTTATTGAAGTCCTCTTAATGTTCATGTTGCTAAACACCCAATGACAAAGAGAGAAAATATAGGGAAAATTTTCTTTTCAGACCCAATAATATGGCGTGACATGCATTGGGTCTTGAGCACACTGCATACTACACCAATCCAAATCTAATCTGCCCGAACACTGAACCATTTTTCATTATTGAAAGAACTAAAAAAAGACAAAAAACAACTTTGCCATATCCAGGGAAGCCATGTACCCAGCAATGACTAGATAGGAATAACGGGTATGATCGTTTATCCTAATAATCTTCACCATATATTTCATCTTATTTTATTTTAGCAAATATATACTTCTGGTTAGGCTGAGAATTCGATTATGTGCCTTCAAATTTCATTTTGAACAAATCACGTCTACCACAAATCACCATATATCTTAACCTATTTATTTGTCATCAAAATTTGAGAAAAAGTGGGCTAAATAAGTTGAGATAATTGATCATTCACGTAAACTATTGAAATTTTAATGACTAGTGCACCACTAGATGTGCTTCTATTTGAACACGAACGATGGTGTTTAAAATCTCTCCACCTGCAACCATATGCATGCCCGTTCTAAATGATGTTATTGCAACGAACAAGACAGAGACAGGTTAGCAGCTAGTTTTCTTTCTGAACAACTTTTTGCACTTCAAAAAAGGAGGTCACATATAAACAAGTACAGCAGGATGGCATGTCAAGCAGACCTTTTACCCTAAGAAGACCTTAAACCAATAAAAGGCAAGGGCTTAAGCTTAGACTTTAGTCTTTAGTCAAGCAGTGGGCCTTTCTGCTCACCCAAAAAACCATCACCTATCATTGAGGAGACTCCAGCATTCCCCACCACAAAATGGTGCGTCATCAATGCTCATAATGACAACCGTTCATCGAGATATATAAACAAGCATCTGCAATGCAAAAATACCCCATTGATGCTCATTAAGGCATCGACCCGTCAAGAAACAAAGTAGTTGTGACTTTTTATATCTTTGAACTGAATTGTTGGGTGACACATAAATTGTGAATTGATCTCAGCTCTACAATTTTAAAGTAAATAAAAATATGCATCATACTTGTGTGACAGACTGTAAATTATATCTTAAAAAATATCATGATGACACAGTGTTTCTTAAGGGCTTGTTTGGCAATCACAATAGTAATACATGCACGTATCTATCTTAAAACTAGAGGGGCATTCATGTAGTACTATGACATAATGTTTCCTGAGTAGTTTCTCCAATTATTAATGCTGATACATGAAACAATGCGTTACTGTAACCACTGCCAAATAAGCCCCAAAAAAACTATACCCTAAATTAAGAGGGACATGAAACTGTGTTGCCATGTAAATAGGCCAATAAGCACCTCCTCCCATCTGTAGCCCGGTTCTGGACTACATGTCGTCAACAGGTAGCAGCCACTCTTTAACCCAGTTCATTAAGTTTACAAAGCCCAAGAATTCTTTTTCTCAATGTCATGTTCAACTCCTTTATTGTAGTAGCGCTCTGTCAACCGAATGCACACACTAAGTCATGAATAAGCATACTAATTACAGCAATTTCGGTTACTATCAGTTGGGTTCACCATTTTCCATGGTACTTAATAGGACATGATACAGTGTGCGAAAAGTTTCCGATGCACACTAATTAAACCTTTTGCTTTTATTACTCATGTAAAAATATGAAAAAAATATGTTGTGGGCCATACCTATAAAACTCCATTTTTTAAGCAACAATTACCATACCTATAAAACTCCATTTTTAGTTTAGTTCAGCACTTTGGCCTTTATTTTCAAGAGAATAAGATATATATATATATATATATATGAGTGAGTGAATGCTGATTCATGAAGGCTGTCTCATCTAACGTAATGGACGGTTGAGAGATAAACGGGAAATGGTATAAACAAATATTAGATGATTAAAATGCCCATCAAATTATTTTCCTTGTTTTTCTCTCAACTCAACTTCACGTTGGATCGATCATGCATTGTTGAAGATGCCTACACCAATCTGTGCAGTGATATGTGCCACAAAATTGTTGGTGATAATTTTTACCAACATTTTCTTCATTAACGGCCTCTATAGACGTCAGTAAAAGTTTTACTAACATTTTATTCGCCATCTACATACATCAGTAAAACTTTTACCGACATTTTGAGTTTGTCGGTAAATCCACCTTTTTTTATAGGGAAGGGGTTTCTCATAGTGGTTCCACTAGAACTTGGGTCCAGATCTTCTACTTGGAAGCTGGATCCAAAAATCCATGTGATGTTAGCAGGGGAAACTACACACCTCTTCAAAATTTATAGTAGAATAAGCAATATTTCTGGAAAATGAAGAAGGCAAAAGAGACACCATGAATCAATGCCAATTCTATTAATTACGATTGTTATTCAATGACAACTTCCAATCATTGGCCAGACACACACACACACACATATATATATATATAATATAATGTTTTTTCTTCTCAAAAAGGTGATTTAGTAGAATGTAAAGAGAGACACAGGCATGATATGGTTCTAAGCAAAATAAATGATGTATAACATGGCTTTGTGCTTCACTTGATGTGGACTTCGGGAAGACAATTAAACAGCTGCACCCAAGACTCCATGAAACAGGAAAATTATACACAATGTAAGAACATTGGCAATAAGACAGTGGTGGCTTTTTGTCAATCCATTGAGAAGCTGAAAATGGCGAAGGAAGCAACAATTCAAAGGTATGTATACTGCTATTCTAATTGTAAGCAAAAGTACTGATTGTTCCATGTTTCCAACAGTGACGAAACCAGGTCTTTCAGCCACAATCAGTCACTTTTGCTTACAACACTTTTGAATTTTCACTTTCTTTTTCATTTTCAGCATCTCAATGGACTGAGAAAGACCCACCAGCATGTTATAGCTAACATCCTTACATTGTGTCTACCTGTTTCATGGAGGCTTGGGTAATCCTGACTAACTGTCTGCCTGAAGTCTAAACTAAGTGAAGCACAAAGGCCATGCACCTGCTGCCCCAATTCCTTTTATTTGTAACTTGTCCATATGTTTCAATGTAGGGATCACTACTGCGAAGGTATGTGATGTACTGCTAAAATAGGAAAATCACCTTCGAAGGTGAAGATACAAAAATGGTAACACCAAGAAACTGTGTAATTAAAATCACAAAGAATGACAAATGTCAAGTGAAAGCCATGTACCATATATAATATAGCACATAATTTTTTAAGAAAAGCAAGTGCAAGAAGTACCAGCATTAACCAAGCGAAGGCAGAGCTTGGAATTTTTATTAGAATGGCCAAACCATAGTTTAAAAATTTTGATGAGGGTTGAAATGTAACTTTTCAAAGCTTCTATACATGGTAAGTGAAATTACATTAGATTTTTTCTATGACCCCATTCAGCCTCCCCTAGCTTTGCCCCTGCTACCATACCTTCACAAACCACTGAATAAAACTTGAGATCACCACTAGAAAGCTCAGTAAGATACTTGGATTTGTCCTTCAACAACCAAATTTATAGAAAAAATATATGTGAGCAGGAAAGGTATTGGAAAATAACATTTCAAGCAACACAATATGCATAAGTAAAAAAACTCTGGTTTCGATGTATCAAAACAAGAGTGGCAATTTTAGGTTTCAATATTGTTGTTGACATTTTTTATGTGTCTATCATGACAAGAATGGCAATTTTAGATTTCAATATTATTGTTGACATTGGATGCCATTTATCATTTACCACTACCAATTGTACATTCCAAACTTCATGTATTTGCATCTAAATTTTCCTAACTTATGCTTGTGCTTTAATTGAGATAATAGAGTTGGCTAAATGACCTCTCACATTCAACATTGCTTAAAAACTAGATGTCATAGATTTATACAATGGGTGCTATAGTTCTAGCATTAGTGCAACATATTATTCAAATTTGTAAGCTATATGCACTTGTAAAAAAGTTTGTGTCACAACATATTTGATAACACTAATGGAAATTTCGGATTTTAATATTAATATTTGTGAATGCTATATATATATACATATAAATATGCATTGATTATGAGACATTTAATTAATTTCGTTACATGATTAGTGACATGTTTGATGTAAAATAAAATTTTTAAAAAGATGAATGAGTAATAATTTATATTTTCATAAAAAAATTATTTCATAGCTTGTGAAGTGCTAGAGTAATTATTATTTATTTTTTTATGCCAAAGACGAAAAATATTAATGTCGAACGTTGTGAATCACCAACTAATTGGCCAATCGGCCTATAAATTAGTTCTCATAGTCCTGACCTTCAATCAATATATGCTGCAGATAAATGTGTCATGGCTCCATCCAAGCTCCTTCTCACGAAGAGAAGTTAAGATTTCAGTTGACCTAAAAAAAGCTATTGAATATCTTCAATATATATCATGTGTATCATCTTTTCAATTACTTAAATCCATCTTTTACGTGCTCTTTGTAATCTTGTATTTCTAAAATCGGATCAGTACAAAGTTCGAGATTCAATCATGAAACTTGATATAAAATTCCATACTCGTGAGATATGAACTACTTCACTAGATTGATCTACTAAATAGTTTCAAATTTTACAATCTATTGGACAAGAGTGATGGGTCGCTAGAACTCTGTTTTACATGACGCCATATTGCTTATGGGAACCATTGTAGCACTTTTGTTTTATTTCAAAAGGATTAATGAATTTGAAATGAGAGTGAAATAGTTCAAGGTTGTTGATGTGTATGGATATTTTCCGAGCCTATCTCTACGATCCATTCTCTATTAGGATGTCAATGTATGTCCCATTTGTATTGGATAATCCCATTGAACCTTTTGAAAAAATCAGAGATGAAGAAAATTTATATAGGATAAGGAAACCAAATCAGCTTCTAATTTAAGAGTTGATATCAAGTCACGTTCAAATTCGATTCAGATATACATAAATATGCAGTGGGATTTCACATTCAGATTAGATTTATTTTTAAGTGAATATCCCATAACTATTGCCCTTAAATTTTGGAAATCATGTTAGTGGGAATTGTTGCATCAAACATATGTTATCTCACTATTGTGTAAACCCACTTTGGAGATGATGTAATGCAGATATTATCTAGTTGGCATGTACGGAGATACCATTAGTGTTGTCTTTGCATTATGACAGGAATAAGACGGCTTGAGATCACCCTTATCAAACCCTTAGCAGCTCAGTATGATACTTGGATTTGTCCTTCAACAATAAAATTTGTAGAAAGAATATATGTGAGCAGAAAAGATCATGAAAATAACATTTCAGGCAACGTTATACACATAAGTTAAAAAAAAAGGAAAAAAATTTAGGTTTCAATATATCAACAATATATGCATAAGTAAAAAAAACTCAGGTTTCTATGTATCAACATTATACGCATAAGTAAAAAAAACTCAGGTTTCATTGTATCAAAAACAAGAATGGCAATTTTAGGTTTCAATATTGTTGTTGACATTTTCAATGTATCTATCATGACAAGAATGAGTTAGGTTTCAATATTATTGTTGACATCAGAGGCCACTTATAATTTACCACTGCCAATTGTGCTTTAATTGAGATAATAGTGTCGGGAAAAAGGCCCCTCACATCAAACATTGCTTAAAAACTAGATGCCATAGAATTATACAATGGGTGATAAAGTTCTAGCACTAGTGCAGAAAATTATTCAAATTTGGAAGCTATACGCACAAGTAAAAAAGCTTGTGTCACAACATATTTGATAACAGAAATAGAAACTTTAGATTTTAGTATTAATATTTGTGGCAATGAATGTTGTATATATATATATAGATTACGTGCTTTGATCATGAGACATTTAATTAATTTTGTTACATCTTAGTGAGGTGTTACTTATAAAATAATGTTTTAAAAAAGGTAAACAATTTATGACATATATTTTCAAGATAAAATTATGTCGTACCTTGTGAAGTACTAGAATGATTATCATTATTCATATTATTTATGCCAAAGACGAAGAAAACTAATGTCGAGCCTTTTGAAATACAATCTATTTGACTAATCATCCAATGAATCTGTTCCATAGTCCTCATATTTGATCAATATATACTGCAGTTAAATGTATCATGGCTCCATCCATGCTTCATTCGAGAAGAAAAGTTAGGATTTCAGTTAATGCAAAAAAGAAGCTATTGAAATTCTTGAATATATATCATGTGCATTACATTTTTTTCAATTACATAAATCCATTTTTTAGGTGTACCTTGTAATCACATTTGGGCTGAGTTTCAAATCCTGTATTTCTAAAATCGGATCAGTACTTAATTTGAGATTCAATCATGAAACTTAATATCAAATTCCTTAATCGTGAGATATGAATTACTTCACCCAATTGATCTACTAAATAGTTTCAAAGTTCAACCAGGAATAGGTTACATACTATCTGTGGGACAAGAGTGATGGGTTGTTAGAACTTTGCTTTACATGAGGCCATATTGCTTTGGGAACCATTTGAGCACTTTTGTTTTATTGCAGAAGGACTGATGAATTTAAAATGAGAGCCAAACTATCTCAAGAATTTCGATGTGTTCAGTTATTTGCATAGCCTATCTCCACGGTTCATTCTCTGTAAGGATGACAATTTATGTCCAATTTGGATTGGATAATCCCATCAAAGCTTCTGAGAAAGTCAGATATGAAAAAAATTAATATAGGAAAAGGAAACCATAATATAGGATAGGGAAACTGAAACGACCTCTAATTGAAGAATTGACATCAAGTCTGGTTCAAATTCAGATTTAAAAGACATACATAAATATGTAAAGGGATTCAGATTCAGAATAGAATTATTTTTAAGTGAATATCCTATAACTAGTGCCCTTTGATTTTGAAAATCATGTTTATGGGAGTTCTTGCATCAATCATATGATATCTCACTATTGTGTAAATCCTCTTTGCTGATGATGTATTACAAATATTATCTAATTGGCATGTATGGAGATACAATGAATGTTGTCTTTGCATTTTGACAGGGATAAGACAGGTACCACAATTGAGCTACCTGTTTTGAGAAGCAATGTTTTAGGTAAAATTCTGTGTGCCCCCATTCCAACATGCCAAAAGAAAAAAAAATTGTGGTAACAGATGAAATTTTAAGCCTGAAAATCTGCTTTAAATGAATTCTCACTTTTGTAAATGATGATCCATGACCTTAGTTGAAAAAAATTAGATTTCCAACAAGTTATTATATATATAAAAGAAGGAGTGAGGGGGAGAGAGAAGTTGAACCATGACTGATATTTTTGTCAAAATGACAGTTGATCTAAGCCATCAGATCTTTCGGCTCTGATGCTAGCTTTTTTTTATTTTTTATTTTTAACATTTTCTCTCAACCTGATGCCTCCTTCCCTCTTCCTCCCACCCAGCTGTGTTAAGTAGCATCCCTGGTTTAACACAGCTGGGGGGAAGGGGCCGCCAAGACTACACCAATTCTTGGGGTGCCGGTGGTGGCAGCAGAGATGGGTGGAATAATCCACCCATCTTTTGTTAACACAAAGGAGGACCTCCGGTGGATTTGGGGAGGATTGTGAGGCCGTTGTCAGCACTTTTCGATGAGGGATGGAGGAAGGGATTGAGAAAATCATGAAAGGAGGAAGGCATCGGGGACAGAGAAGATGTTAAAAATTACTAAACAAAAACAAAGAAGCCAACATCTGAGGCTTCCGACCTAAAGATCAGATGGCTCAAATGAACTTTCACTTTTGACATATTAATACTAGAAGCATGGTTCAGTTTATATATATATATATATATATATATATCATGTCTCTTTGTTTATGACATCCAAAAGAGTGTTTTTGTTACATGCCCTCTTTAAGGCATATTTAGTTTCCTATCAAGAAACGAGCATTGCATGTTTGGCACGTGCCCTTTTTAGAAAATGTAAACATGGTCTAGGGCTGGCAAGTTAAAGTTGTCATACGTCAATCATAGAATGCCAAAAACAGGCATGTATCTTCTTTTCATTATGTGATTCGGAACCATTAAATACTTAAGTAGTGTTAGATAAGAAGAAAATTATGTTTTATAATACGTAGCCACACCATTGCCTTAATATCACCCTACCATAGCCATTTCTACACACCCTTTTCGGCGACCCCATGACCTTATTCTATTCTAGTGCCGGATAATTTCCAGTCATACATTCACCTTGATGGGACCTTGACTCCCCACCGATCTTGCTACACATCATTCAAAAACCAATTTTTAAGCAAAATATATTGAACATAACAGAAAGAGAATGTTTGGAAGTCCGAGAAGACCAAACAGCCCCCTAACATACTTTCAACTTTAGATCAAAATGCAATGGTAAAATTATTGTAAAAAAGATCACCATAAATAGTGTTCAGTATCATAAAATTAGTTTAGTATTCCATGAATCTATTTCAAAGGTTATGGTAGTTTGATGAATCACTAAAGGTAGTGTTTCATGAATCTATCCTAAAACTTAATACAACTTGATAACACTCATGTTCCAATCGCTAAACAACTCTTCAAAAAATTTTAAAAAAAGAGATAACATATAAAGCTTGTTTGTCTTGTTGACCATTGGCTGGGTACTCTAGGGAATGGGTTTGCCATAGCGGGACAACTAGAACTCATGTCTGGATCTTCCACTCACAAATATTTCTGAAAAACTGGATAAATAAAGTAAAAAATGCGGAAAAAAAAGATTCCTGATATTTTTCCGATGGTGAGTGCTTGTGCCTGTACCATGGCTCAGTCTTGAGAGTGGATATTGTTGAGCACCACGCAGGAGCCCATGCAACGCATCATCCATTTATCCATTTACCTTTTACAATTTTCATTAGTGCCCCATAATTTTGGATATATTCCTATAATTGAGCATCCATTTTTCTCCTCAACTTTTGTATATCCACTCGTGTGGTGTGGTGTCTTAATTTTATTCATTCTTGTATAAGGAGGCAAAAAAGAAAAAAAAAACATAATAAATGATTAAGAATGCTATTAATTGTGATTGTCTTTTAATCTCAGGTTTCCAGTTCTTAATGTGTATATGTGTATATATATTCTGCATTTTCTTCTCAAATGGCGATTTTTTTAGAAGGTAAAGGGAGAGACAGACATGACAAAGGTTATACTCAAAATGAATAAGTATAATATGCATAGCTTTTGTGCTTCACGTGGCTTGGACTTCGGGAAGACGGTTAGTCAGCTGCACCCAAGACTCCAAGAGACTGGCAATTATACACAATGTAACAACATTAGCAATAAGCCACTAGTGTGTTTTTGTCCATCCAATGAGAATCTGAAAATGGCAAAGGAAGGAAGGTATGTATAATTCTATTGTAATTGTAAGCAAAAGTATTGATTATTCCATGGTTCCAATGGTGATGAAACAATGCCTTCCAGCAACATGATCCCATGTCACAATCAATACTTTTGCTTACAAAAAATGTTGATTGTAGAATAGAATTAATCTACATGCCTTCTGAATTCCTGCTTCCTTTTCCATTTTCAGCTTCACAATGGAATGAGAAAGACCCACCAGTGTGTTATTGCTAATGTTCTTACATTTTGTCTACGTGTCTCATGGAGGCTTGGCTAATCCTGACTAACTGTCTTCCTAAAGTCTAAACCAAGTGAAGCATAAAGGCCATGTACATCATTTAAATTATGATCACTTTTTTATTTATAATCTCTTATCAAGTAGAAAACAAATTTTAATCATTAAACAATAACAAAAACATGTAATACTAAAAATAATGAATCAATTAACAAATTCCTTTAAAAAAGTACAAGGCCCTATCGGCCCCCTTTGGCTCTGCCCCTACTACCATACATTTGCAAGCTCTGTATGATACTTGGATTTTTCCAGCTTCAACAATCAAATTTATAGAAAAAAAACATGTGAGTGAAATATATCGGAATGTAATGTTTCTAGCAACGTTATATGCATAAGTAAAAAAATTCAAATTTTGATATATAAAAAACAAGAAAGGCAATTTTAGGTTTGAATATTGTTGAAGAAATTTTCGATGCAACCATGACAAGAATGACAATTTTATGTTTCAATATTATTGTTTACATCGAAGGCTACTTTTCATTTACCCCTACTAATTGTACTTTCCAAATTTTGAGTATTCGTATCTATGTTTTCCTAAAATGTGCTTGGGCTTTATTTGATAGAATAGAGTTGGCCAAAAAACCCCTAACTTGCAACAACATTTAAAAACAACGATGGCATAGACTTTATACAATGGGTGATATGGTTCTATCTCTGGTGCAGCAAATTATTCAAATTTGGAACCTATATGCATAAGTATCTCGGCCCTTGGCAGTAAGTAAATGAGCAGCTCCCATCAATCTCCAATTATATACATATATATATATATATATATATATATTCTGCATTTTCATCTGAAAAGGTGATTTAGTAGAAGGTAAAGGGGGAGACAGACATGATAAACGTTATACACAAAATAAATGACGTATAACATGCATGGCTTTTGTGCTTCACATGGCTTGGACTTTGGGAGGACGGTTAGTCAGCTGCACCCAAGACTCCATGAGACAGGAATTATACACAATATAACAACAATAGCAATAAACCACTGGTGGGTCTTTGTCCATCCTTTAAGAAGCTAAAAATGGCAAAGGAAAGAAGGTACGTATAATTCTGTTGTAATTGTAAGGAAAAGTACTGATTGTTCCATGGTTCCAATGGTGATGAAACAATGCCTTCCAGCTAGGTGATCCCATGTCATGATCAATACTTTTGCTTACAAAAAATGTCCGACTGTAGAATATAAGTAATCTACATGCCTTCTGAATTCTTGCTTCCTTTTCCATTTTCTGCTTCACAATGGACTGGGAAAGACCCACCAGTGTGTTATTGCTAATCTTCTTACATTATGTCTACCTGTCTCATGGAGGCTTGGGTAGTCCTGACTAACAGTCTTCCTGAATTCTAAAACAAGTGAAGCATAAAGCCCATCTCCCTCATTTAAATAACTTATCAAGTAGAAAACGAATTGTAATCATTAAACAAGAACAAAAACATGTAATACTAAAAATAATTAATCAACAAACGAATTCTTTTAAAAAATTACATGGCCCTGCCAGGCCCCCTTCACTCCGCCCCGGCTACCATACATTTGCAAGCTCTGCATGATACTTGGATTTGTATCATCGAAGGCCACTTATCATTTACCCGTACCAATTGTACTTTGCAAATTTGAGTATTTGTATCTAAGTTTTCCTAACATGTGCTTGTGCTTTATTTGAGAGAATAGAGTTGGCCAAAAAACCCAACTTCCAACATCATTTATAAACAAAGATGACATAGACGTACACAATGGGTGACATGGTTCTAGCATTGGTGCAGCAAATGGTTCAAATTTGGAACCTATATGCATAACTAAAAATGCTTTTGCCGCAAAGTATTTGATATCAGTAATGGAAACTCTGTTTTACATGAGTCCATATTGGGGGCTTGTCTTTAAGATCCCGCCTTCCATCCTTCAAAAAACTGAACAGGCAAGGGCATGTGCTAATTTCATTGAAGGAGAATGAAATTTGTCGCAATAGCCATCTGGTCAGATGCCTCCCCTTTGCCTCCCCAAAGAGAAAGGTAAGATAGGTTTAAGGAGGCTAACTGACTTTAACCATGCATCTCTTGCAGCTTTAGATTGCAAAGCCTTGCAAACTGATTCCCTTTGCTTGAATATGATAAGAGCCAGAAACATAGCTCCCAAAGCCCATGGATCGTCAACTCTTACCCAGGCTGTTTTTCCATGTGGCGGCACATATTCTCAGCATGGAAAACAATTGGGTCCCAAGTCATATGGGAGGTACATAGTGGCTTGCACACCAAATTCTTCGTTGATGGCTGCCAAGGCTGCCCGCTGCAACCTTCCACCGACTAGTGACTCCTAGTTTTTGTGCAGTTCATGAGTTCATTTTTCATGGGCAGCAGCAAACTTGCAGAAGCTGTTTTTTCCAGGAAACACTAAATATATAAAGAGACATCTACCCAGGTCATGTGAAGCTGCCCCATATAATTGAATCTAGGCCCATCCAACTACAATACTGAATTAAAGTTAGGTATCTTGGCCCTTGGCAGCAGGTAAATGAATTGCTCACGTCAATTTCCATCATCTTCTTCCCTTAGGAGAGGGAGAGAGATGTATTGGTATGTCTATTACGCCTGACTTTTTCATATCTCGGCCTTCCTCTTGTTGCTCTCTTTGGCACTCATAAGCTTTAAATTTTGTGTGTGGACAACAATCTGCTCTCTTTCATTTCCTAAAAAGAATTGCAGATGGCTTGCTTTGGTGTCAAAATGTATGTTCAATGATTGGCTGCAACTCAATGCTTCTGTTCCATTCCGTGGGACCGTGTCCATCAAATTCTTCCATAGCAATATATCTGTTGCATATTGATTGGGACATGGAAATGTTTCCCTTCACCGTCCATACCATGTGGACAACTCTACGATTTTTTAAAGAAAAGTTCCAATGCATGCTGCCAGCAGGTTCTCGAAGATGTTAGAAATAAATTTTAGGGTGCTTTGGTTTAACAAAAATCACATGATTGATTCTTTACGCTTTGGAATGTGGATCATTATGTGCCAGCCCCAGCTTGAAATTTTGACTGATGGTGAGCAAATCTTACGAATGATCAATGGGCTTAGATGAGATTCATAAGATTAAATAATGTGATAAAATGAGAAAATTAACATCAAAATTTGAAACAGTCCATACAATTTTAATTCAATGTCAAATTCCAGAAAAGGATAATAACAAAACTATAACAAAATTTCAAGACTGAAAAATTAAGCATTCGTCCGTGGCGCTGTTGAAGAACTTGGTCAGACGGTAGAATAATCTACATGCCTTCTGAATTCTTGCTTTCTTTTCCATTTTCAGCTTGTTAATTGACTGAGGTTGCTAATGTTGTTACATTGTGTCTACCTATCTCATGGAGTCTTGGGTAATCTTGACTAACTGTCTTCTTGTACCTCATTCACATATTCAAGAACTTTATAAAGAGGTTCAATCTGATAGAGAAGGACGGAGAGTGGTTTTTCACGAGTATCAGATACGTATCATTGGTCAGTTAGACTGCTTTATTGAGTAGACAACCAACATGTACTTTCCAAACTTTCTCCAACTCATGCAAAGCCATTTTTCAGAGGCAGAAAATGCTCACCAGATTTCAAGTGTATATATATATATATATATATATATATATTACGTGCTTTGATCATGAGACGTTTAATTAATTGTGTTACATGGTTAACAAGGTGTTACTTATAAATAAAATTTCCAAAATATTTTTACAAAAAAATTATGCCATCCCTTGTAAAGTACTTGAATGATATATAATTTACAATTTTACGCCGAAGGAAAAAATATGTGGAACCTTGTTAACCCCCTACTAAATAGATCAATCAGCCAATAACCCAGTTCTCATTGTCCACAAAGTCAATGTGTCATGGCTCTTTCCAAGCTTGTTTCACAAAGAGAAAAGTTAGGATTTCTGTTAATACAAGAAGCATCAGGAGGATTAAAAAAGTTAAAACAAGAGCAAAATTAACCCCAGATTTTTTATCTGGTTGGGTAATTTTCTCAGCCGTCCATCTTGGAAATATCAACAACTAAAATCAATATTTATGGATCTCGTACCTTATAATATAAACATCAGAGAGAACAAAAATAGTGATTTGTTAAACAACATTTATGTAGATAGTGGGTAATCAACCACTGACATCAGTAAAAAATTATCGGTTCCCAATATACCGGCTGTAATCGTTAAAGAATTCAAACAAAGAAATTTTTACAGTTCAAACGAATTATTTTATACATTTTCTTCTCGTTAATTAGAAAAACATGTCTCATGATTTTTTACACACTTGTATACACATTAACTGTGTTTTGTTATATAATTAAATCTGGCTAGCTGAAACTCTAATTGTTTTTAACATATCAAAGACTCTAAGCTTCTTTAGTAGCTTTAAAGCTTTAATGTTTTTTACTGCCTTGAAAAATCAAAGAAATGAAACCAATATCTATAATAATTTTGATATATATGTGTGTATATATATATATATATATATATGTGTGTGTGTGTGTGTGTGTGTGTGTGTGTGTGTGTTTATGTGTGTGTGCATTGATCATGAAACATTTACTAATTTCATTACATGGTTAACAAGGTGTTACCTATAAATAAATTTTTCAAAAAGGTGAACAATTTATAGAGAAAATACCCTTATTAAAATACCCTTATTGAATTGTTCTGAGCTGTCCATCTTGGAAAAATCAATGGATAAAATTATAGTTTATGGGACTCATACCGACAATGTCTCCCTCTCTCTCTCTCTCTATATATATATATATATATATATAGAGAGAGAGAGAGAGACATACACGCACGCACACATGTACATATACATGAATATATGCAGACATATAGAGAGAAAAAGTGAGATTCATTTGTCTATGAAATGAGAATTATGTAATTAATAGAAACTTCTCAAAATCATTATTCTTTCTAATTCGAACAAAAAAGTTAAAAGTGATCTACAATGAAAGAACCATCACCATTGTGCAATTTGACCGCTGACATTAGTGACAAAATCTTGAGACAAATAAACAAATGCAAAACAATTGGTTGCTGCTAAAAAATTGTAGGGTAATCCAATTCCGTGTCAAACATTTAAGTCACTAAAAAATTTTAGATTTGCAGACTCGCAGTTGACATGTTGCATGGGTTTAAAGAATTCTTCAAAATAAATTTATACAGTTCTAACAAAAGTTCTTCTTGTTCATTAGAAAAATAACTCTTATAATATACTTGTATATGCATTAACCGTATATTGTTATAAAATTAATATGGCTAGATAAAACACTCATACTTTTAATCAGATCAAAGACTCAAAGCCCGCTTAGTACCTTTGAAGCTTTTATTTTTTTACTGCCAGTGAAAATTTTAAGAAATGAAACCATTATGTAGAATATATATATACATATATATAGATTACGTGCATTGATCATCCGACATCTTAATTAATTGCATTATATGATTAACATGGTGTTACTTATAAAATATTTTTTCAAAGAGGTGAACGGTGTATCATTTATATTTTTACGAAAAAAATATGTCGTACCTTGTAAAATACTAGAATGTTATATAATTTGTTTTTACATCGAAGAAAAAAAAATTATGTCGAACCTTCGTGAACTACAAACTAAATCGATCAATCGGACAATAAATCACTTCTCAAAATCTCATGCTCAATCAATACGTACTTTGGTTACATGTATCATGGATCCGTCGAAGCTTGTTTTATGAAGAGAAATTAGGATTTTTGTTAAAATAAAAAGTAAACGAAGGATTAAAGAACTTAAAATAAGAGTGAAATTAGCTCAAAATTTTTTATATGGTTGGATAATTTTCATAACAATTGTCCATGGTCTATTTTTTATACGGATGTCAACATTTTCAATATAATTCAGAGATCTTATTAAACTGTTCTGAAAAAAGAGAAAGAAAACAAAGAATATCCACTTAAGTATCATGTGAAATACTCTCAAAACAAGTATTTTGAGGATTTATGCGTTTTTAAAGACACCCACATTTGATGACCACACATTTCCTATGATATCACCCTACGATAGCCATTCGAAGACACCCATTCTAGAGACGTCATGAACTTATTCTAAACCTAAAAAAAAGTCTACCAAGTTCACCTGTCTTATGTATGTCCATATTTTTCAGTCATACATTGACCTTGATGGGACCTTGACTCCCCAACGATCATGCTATATATCAGCCAAAAACCAATTTTTAAGCAAGATAAATTGAATGTAACAGAAAAATAAATGTTTGCACATTCGAAAAGACCAAAAAGCCCCATAATTCAGTTCTACTTTAAAAACTAAGAGCAATGATAAAATTAGAGCAAAAAGAATCCCATGAAGGGCAGTTTGGTAACATTAACACTAATTTAGTATCTCATAAATCTATTTTAAGGATTATAGCATACTGTTGAAACACTAAAATGTAATGCTTCATGAACCTATCTTAATTTTGATATATATTTATTGAAGTCCTCTTAATGTTCATGTTGCTAAACACCCAATGACAAAGAGAGAAAATATAGGGAAAATTTTCTTTTCAGACCCAATAATATGGCGTGACATGCATTGGGTCTTGAGCACACTGCATACTACACCAATCCAAATCTAATCTGCCCGAACACTGAACCATTTTTCATTATTGAAAGAACTAAAAAAAGACAAAAAACAACTTTGCCATATCCAGGGAAGCCATGTACCCAGCAATGACTAGATAGGAATAACGGGTATGATCGTTTATCCTAATAATCTTCACCATATATTTCATCTTATTTTATTTTAGCAAATATATACTTCTGGTTAGGCTGAGAATTCGATTATGTGCCTTCAAATTTCATTTTGAACAAATCACGTCTACCACAAATCACCATATATCTTAACCTATTTATTTGTCATCAAAATTTGAGAAAAAGTGGGCTAAATAAGTTGAGATAATTGATCATTCACGTAAACTATTGAAATTTTAATGACTAGTGCACCACTAGATGTGCTTCTATTTGAACACGAACGATGGTGTTTAAAATCTCTCCACCTGCAACCATATGCATGCCCGTTCTAAATGATGTTATTGCAACGAACAAGACAGAGACAGGTTAGCAGCTAGTTTTCTTTCTGAACAACTTTTTGCACTTCAAAAAAGGAGGTCACATATAAACAAGTACAGCAGGATGGCATGTCAAGCAGACCTTTTACCCTAAGAAGACCTTAAACCAATAAAAGGCAAGGGCTTAAGCTTAGACTTTAGTCTTTAGTCAAGCAGTGGGCCTTTCTGCTCACCCAAAAAACCATCACCTATCATTGAGGAGACTCCAGCATTCCCCACCACAAAATGGTGCGTCATCAATGCTCATAATGACAACCGTTCATCGAGATATATAAACAAGCATCTGCAATGCAAAAATACCCCATTGATGCTCATTAAGGCATCGACCCGTCAAGAAACAAAGTAGTTGTGACTTTTTATATCTTTGAACTGAATTGTTGGGTGACACATAAATTGTGAATTGATCTCAGCTCTACAATTTTAAAGTAAATAAAAATATGCATCATACTTGTGTGACAGACTGTAAATTATATCTTAAAAAATATCATGATGACACAGTGTTTCTTAAGGGCTTGTTTGGCAATCACAATAGTAATACATGCACGTATCTATCTTAAAACTAGAGGGGCATTCATGTAGTACTATGACATAATGTTTCCTGAGTAGTTTCTCCAATTATTAATGCTGATACATGAAACAATGCGTTACTGTAACCACTGCCAAATAAGCCCCAAAAAAACTATACCCTAAATTAAGAGGGACATGAAACTGTGTTGCCATGTAAATAGGCCAATAAGCACCTCCTCCCATCTGTAGCCCGGTTCTGGACTACATGTCGTCAACAGGTAGCAGCACACTCTTTAACCCAGTTCATTAAGTTTACAAAGCCCAAGAATTCTTTTTCTCAATGTCATGTTCAACTCCTTTATTGTAGTAGCGCTCTGTCAACCGAATGCACACACTAAGTCATGAATAAGCATACTAATTACAGCAATTTCGGTTACTATCAGTTGGGTTCACCATTTTCCATGGTACTTAATAGGACATGATACAGTGTGCGAAAAGTTTCCGATGCACACTAATTAAACCTTTTGCTTTTATTACTCATGTAAAAATATGAAAAAAATATGTTGTGGGCCATACCTATAAAACTCCATTTTTAAGCAACAATTACCATACCTATAAAACTCCATTTTTAGTTTAGTTCAGCACTTTGGCCTTTATTTTCAAGAGAATAAGATATATATATATATATATATATATATGAGTGAGTGAATGCTGATTCATGAAGGCTGTCTCATCTAACGTAATGGACGGTTGAGAGATAAACGGGAAATGGTATAAACAAATATTAGATGATTAAAATGCCCATCAAATTATTTTCCTTGTTTTTCTCTCAACTCAACTTCACGTTGGATCGATCATGCATTGTTGAAGATGCCTACACCAATCTGTGCAGTGATATGTGCCACAAAATTGTTGGTGATAATTTTTACCAACATTTTCTTCATTAACGGCCTCTATAGACGTCAGTAAAAGTTTTACTAACATTTTATTCGCCATCTACATACATCAGTAAAACTTTTACCGACATTTTGAGTTTGTCGGTAAATCCACCTTTTTTTATAGGGAAGGGGTTTCTCATAGTGGTTCCACTAGAACTTGGGTCCAGATCTTCTACTTGGAAGCTGGATCCAAAAATCCATGTGATGTTAGCAGGGGAAACTACACACCTCTTCAAAATTTATAGTAGAATAAGCAATATTTCTGGAAAATGAAGAAGGCAAAAGAGACACCATGAATCAATGCCAATTCTATTAATTACGATTGTTATTCAATGACAACTTCCAATCATTGGCCAGACACACACACACACACATATATATATATATAATATAATGTTTTTTCTTCTCAAAAAGGTGATTTAGTAGAATGTAAAGAGAGACACAGGCATGATATGGTTCTAAGCAAAATAAATGATGTATAACATGGCTTTGTGCTTCACTTGATGTGGACTTCGGGAAGACAATTAAACAGCTGCACCCAAGACTCCATGAAACAGGAAAATTATACACAATGTAAGAACATTGGCAATAAGACAGTGGTGGCTTTTTGTCAATCCATTGAGAAGCTGAAAATGGCGAAGGAAGCAACAATTCAAAGGTATGTATACTGCTATTCTAATTGTAAGCAAAAGTACTGATTGTTCCATGTTTCCAACAGTGACGAAACCAGGTCTTTCAGCCACAATCAGTCACTTTTGCTTACAACACTTTTGAATTTTCACTTTCTTTTTCATTTTCAGCATCTCAATGGACTGAGAAAGACCCACCAGCATGTTATAGCTAACATCCTTACATTGTGTCTACCTGTTTCATGGAGGCTTGGGTAATCCTGACTAACTGTCTGCCTGAAGTCTAAACTAAGTGAAGCACAAAGGCCATGCACCTGCTGCCCCAATTCCTTTTATTTGTAACTTGTCCATATGTTTCAATGTAGGGATCACTACTGCGAAGGTATGTGATGTACTGCTAAAATAGGAAAATCACCTTCGAAGGTGAAGATACAAAAATGGTAACACCAAGAAACTGTGTAATTAAAATCACAAAGAATGACAAATGTCAAGTGAAAGCCATGTACCATATATAATATAGCACATAATTTTTTAAGAAAAGCAAGTGCAAGAAGTACCAGCATTAACCAAGCGAAGGCAGAGCTTGGAATTTTTTATTAGAATGGCCAAACCATAGTTTAAAAATTTTGATGAGGGTTGAAATGTAACTTTTCAAAGCTTCTATACATGGTAAGTGAAATTACATTAGATTTTTTCTATGACCCCTTCAGCCTCCCCTAGCTTTGCCCCTGCTACCATACCTTCACAAACCACTGAATAAAACTTGAGATCACCACTAGAAAGCTCAGTAAGATACTTGGATTTGTCCTTCAACAACCAAATTTATAGAAAAAATATATGTGAGCAGGAAAGGTATTGGAAAATAACATTTCAAGCAACACAATATGCATAAGTAAAAAAACTCTGGTTTCGATGTATCAAAACAAGAGTGGCAATTTTAGGTTTCAATATTGTTGTTGACATTTTTTATGTGTCTATCATGACAAGAATGGCAATTTTAGATTTCAATATTATTGTTGACATTGGATGCCATTTATCATTTACCACTACCAATTGTACATTCCAAACTTCATGTATTTGCATCTAAATTTTCCTAACTTATGCTTGTGCTTTAATTGAGATAATAGAGTTGGCTAAATGACCTCTCACATTCAACATTGCTTAAAAACTAGATGTCATAGATTTATACAATGGGTGCTATAGTTCTAGCATTAGTGCAACATATTATTCAAATTTGTAAGCTATATGCACTTGTAAAAAAGTTTGTGTCACAACATATTTGATAACACTAATGGAAATTTCGGATTTTAATATTAATATTTGTGAATGCTATATATATATACATATAAATATGCATTGATTATGAGACATTTAATTAATTTCGTTACATGATTAGTGACATGTTTGATGTAAAATAAAATTTTTAAAAAGATGAATGAGTAATAATTTATATTTTCATAAAAAAATTATTTCATAGCTTGTGAAGTGCTAGAGTAATTATTATTTATTTTTTTATGCCAAAGACGAAAAATATTAATGTCGAACGTTGTGAATCACCAACTAATTGGCCAATCGGCCTATAAATTAGTTCTCATAGTCCTGACCTTCAATCAATATATGCTGCAGATAAATGTGTCATGGCTCCATCCAAGCTCCTTCTCACGAAGAGAAGTTAAGATTTCAGTTGACCTAAAAAAAGCTATTGAATATCTTCAATATATATCATGTGTATCATCTTTTCAATTACTTAAATCCATCTTTTACGTGCTCTTTGTAATCTTGTATTTCTAAAATCGGATCAGTACAAAGTTCGAGATTCAATCATGAAACTTGATATAAAATTCCATACTCGTGAGATATGAACTACTTCACTAGATTGATCTACTAAATAGTTTCAAATTTTACAATCTATTGGACAAGAGTGATGGGTCGCTAGAACTCTGTTTTACATGACGCCATATTGCTTATGGGAACCATTGTAGCACTTTTGTTTTATTTCAAAAGGATTAATGAATTTGAAATGAGAGTGAAATAGTTCAAGGTTGTTGATGTGTATGGATATTTTCCGAGCCTATCTCTACGATCCATTCTCTATTAGGATGTCAATGTATGTCCCATTTGTATTGGATAATCCCATTGAACCTTTTGAAAAAATCAGAGATGAAGAAAATTTATATAGGATAAGGAAACCAAATCAGCTTCTAATTTAAGAGTTGATATCAAGTCACGTTCAAATTCGATTCAGATATACATAAATATGCAGTGGGATTTCACATTCAGATTAGATTTATTTTTAAGTGAATATCCCATAACTATTGCCCTTAAATTTTGGAAATCATGTAGTGGGAATTGTTGCATCAAACATATGTTATCTCACTATTGTGTAAACCCACTTTGGAGATGATGTAATGCAGATATTATCTAGTTGGCATGTACGGAGATACCATTAGTGTTGTCTTTGCATTATGACAGGAATAAGACGGCTTGAGATCACCCTTATCAAACCCTTAGCAGCTCAGTATGATACTTGGATTTGTCCTTCAACAATAAAATTTGTAGAAAGAATATATGTGAGCAGAAAAGATCATGAAAATAACATTTCAGGCAACGTTATACACATAAGTTAAAAAAAAAAGGAAAAAAATTTAGGTTTCAATATATCAACAATATATGCATAAGTAAAAAAAACTCAGGTTTCTATGTATCAACATTATACGCATAAGTAAAAAAAACTCAGGTTTCATTGTATCAAAAACAAGAATGGCAATTTTAGGTTTCAATATTGTTGTTGACATTTTCAATGTATCTATCATGACAAGAATGAGTTAGGTTTCAATATTATTGTTGACATCAGAGGCCACTTATAATTTACCACTGCCAATTGTGCTTTAATTGAGATAATAGTGTCGGGAAAAAGGCCCCTCACATCAAACATTGCTTAAAAACTAGATGCCATAGAATTATACAATGGGTGATAAAGTTCTAGCACTAGTGCAGAAAATTATTCAAATTTGGAAGCTATACGCACAAGTAAAAAAGCTTGTGTCACAACATATTTGATAACAGAAATAGAAACTTTAGATTTTAGTATTAATATTTGTGGCAATGAATGTTGTATATATATATATAGATTACGTGCTTTGATCATGAGACATTTAATTAATTTTGTTACATCTTAGTGAGGTGTTACTTATAAAATAATGTTTTAAAAAAGGTAAACAATTTATGACATATATTTTCAAGATAAAATTATGTCGTACCTTGTGAAGTACTAGAATGATTATCATTATTCATATTATTTATGCCAAAGACGAAGAAAACTAATGTCGAGCCTTTTGAAATACAATCTATTTGACTAATCATCCAATGAATCTGTTCCATAGTCCTCATATTTGATCAATATATACTGCAGTTAAATGTATCATGGCTCCATCCATGCTTCATTCGAGAAGAAAAGTTAGGATTTCAGTTAATGCAAAAAAGAAGCTATTGAAATTCTTGAATATATATCATGTGCATTACATTTTTTTCAATTACATAAATCCATTTTTTAGGTGTACCTTGTAATCACATTTGGGCTGAGTTTCAAATCCTGTATTTCTAAAATCGGATCAGTACTTAATTTGAGATTCAATCATGAAACTTAATATCAAATTCCTTAATCGTGAGATATGAATTACTTCACCCAATTGATCTACTAAATAGTTTCAAAGTTCAACCAGGAATAGGTTACATACTATCTGTGGGACAAGAGTGATGGGTTGTTAGAACTTTGCTTTACATGAGGCCATATTGCTTTGGGAACCATTTGAGCACTTTTGTTTTATTGCAGAAGGACTGATGAATTTAAAATGAGAGCCAAACTATCTCAAGAATTTCGATGTGTTCAGTTATTTGCATAGCCTATCTCCACGGTTCATTCTCTGTAAGGATGACAATTTATGTCCAATTTGGATTGGATAATCCCATCAAAGCTTCTGAGAAAGTCAGATATGAAAAAAATTAATATAGGAAAAGGAAACCATAATATAGGATAGGGAAACTGAAACGACCTCTAATTGAAGAATTGACATCAAGTCTGGTTCAAATTCAGATTTAAAAGACATACATAAATATGTAAAGGGATTCAGATTCAGAATAGAATTATTTTTAAGTGAATATCCTATAACTAGTGCCCTTTGATTTTGAAAATCATGTTTATGGGAGTTCTTGCATCAATCATATGATATCTCACTATTGTGTAAATCCTCTTTGCTGATGATGTATTACAAATATTATCTAATTGGCATGTATGGAGATACAATGAATGTTGTCTTTGCATTTTGACAGGGATAAGACAGGTACCACAATTGAGCTACCTGTTTTGAGAAGCAATGTTTTAGGTAAAATTCTGTGTGCCCCCATTCCAACATGCCAAAAGAAAAAAAAATTGTGGTAACAGATGAAATTTTAAGCCTGAAAATCTGCTTTAAATGAATTCTCACTTTTGTAAATGATGATCCATGACCTTAGTTGAAAAAAATTAGATTTCCAACAAGTTATTATATATATAAAAGAAGGAGTGAGGGGGAGAGAGAAGTTGAACCATGACTGATATTTTTGTCAAAATGACAGTTGATCTAAGCCATCAGATCTTTCGGCTCTGATGCTAGCTTTTTTTTATTTTTTATTTGTTAACATTTTCTCTCAACCTGATGCCTCCTTCCCTCTTCCTCCCACCCAGCTGTGTTAAGTAGCATCCCTGGTTTAACACAGCTGGGGGGAAGGGGCCGCCAAGACTACACCAATTCTTGGGGTGCCGGTGGTGGCAGCAGAGATGGGTGGAATAATCCACCCATCTTTTGTTAACACAAAGGAGGACCTCCGGTGGATTTGGGGAGGATTGTGAGGCCGTTGTCAGCACTTTTCGATGAGGGATGGAGGAAGGGATTGAGAAAATCATGAAAGGAGGAAGGCATCGGGGACAGAGAAGATGTTAAAAATTACTAAACAAAAACAAAGAAGCCAACATCTGAGGCTTCCGACCTAAAGATCAGATGGCTCAAATGAACTTTCACTTTTGACATATTAATACTAGAAGCATGGTTCAGTTTATATATATATATATATATATATATATCATGTCTCTTTGTTTATGACATCCAAAAGAGTGTTTTTGTTACATGCCCTCTTTAAGGCATATTTAGTTTCCTATCAAGAAACGAGCATTGCATGTTTGGCACGTGCCCTTTTTAGAAAATGTAAACATGGTCTAGGGCTGGCAAGTTAAAGTTGTCATACGTCAATCATAGAATGCCAAAAACAGGCATGTATCTTCTTTTCATTATGTGATTCGGAACCATTAAATACTTAAGTAGTGTTAGATAAGAAGAAAATTATGTTTTATAATACGTAGCCACACCATTGCCTTAATATCACCCTACCATAGCCATTTCTACACACCCTTTTCGGCGACCCCATGACCTTATTCTATTCTAGTGCCGGATAATTTCCAGTCATACATTCACCTTGATGGGACCTTGACTCCCCACCGATCTTGCTACACATCATTCAAAAACCAATTTTTAAGCAAAATATATTGAACATAACAGAAAGAGAATGTTTGGAAGTCCGAGAAGACCAAACAGCCCCCTAACATACTTTCAACTTTAGATCAAAATGCAATGGTAAAATTATTGTAAAAAAGATCACCATAAATAGTGTTCAGTATCATAAAATTAGTTTAGTATTCCATGAATCTATTTCAAAGGTTATGGTAGTTTGATGAATCACTAAAGGTAGTGTTTCATGAATCTATCCTAAAACTTAATACAACTTGATAACACTCATGTTCCAATCGCTAAACAACTCTTCAAAAAATTTTAAAAAAAGAGATAACATATAAAGCTTGTTTGTCTTGTTGACCATTGGCTGGGTACTGTAGGGAATGGGTTTGCCATAGCGGGACAACTAGAACTCATGTCTGGATCTTCCACTCACAAATATTTCTGAAAAACTGGATAAATAAAGTAAAAAATACGGAAAAAAAAGATTCCTGATATTTTTCCGATGGTGAGTGCTTGTGCCTGTACCATGGCTCAGTCTTGAGAGTGGATATTGTTGAGCACCACGCAGGAGCCCATGCAACGCATCATCCATTTATCCATTTACCTTTTACAATTTTCATTAGTGCCCCATAATTTTGGATATATTCCTATAATTGAGCATCCATTTTTCTCCTCAACTTTTGTATATCCACTCGTGTGGTGTGGTGTCTTAATTTTATTCATTCTTGTATAAGGAGGCAAAAAGAAAAAAAAACATAATAAATGATTAAGAATGCTATTAATTGTGATTGTCTTTTAATCTCAGGTTTCCAGTTCTTAATGTGTATATGTGTATATATATTCTGCATTTTCTTCTCAAATGGCAATTTTTTTAGAAGGTAAAGGGAGAGACAGACATGACAAAGGTTATACTCAAAATGAATAAGTATAATATGCATAGCTTTTGTGCTTCACGTGGCTTGGACTTCGGGAAGACGGTTAGTCAGCTGCACCCAAGACTCCAAGAGACTGGCAATTATACACAATGTAACAACATTAGCAATAAGCCACTAGTGTGTTTTTGTCCATCCAATGAGAATCTGAAAATGGCAAAGGAAGGAAGGTATGTATAATTCTATTGTAATTGTAAGCAAAAGTATTGATTATTCCATGGTTCCAATGGTGATGAAACAATGCCTTCCAGCAACATGATCCCATGTCACAATCAATACTTTGCTTACAAAAAATGTGATTGTAGAATAGAATTAATCTACGTGCCTTCTGAATTCCTGCTTCCTTTTCCATTTTCAGCTTCACAATGGAATGAGAAAGACCCACCAGTGTGTTATTGCTAATGTTCTTACATTTTGTCTTCGTGTCTCATGGAGGCTTGGCTAATCCTGACTAACTGTCTTCCAAAGTCTAAACCAAGTGAAGCATAAAGGCCATGTACATCATTTAAATTATGATCACTTTTTTATTTATAATCTCTTATCAAGTAGAAAACAAATTTTAATCATTAAACAATAACAAAAACATGTAATACTAAAAATAATGAATCAATTAACAAATTCCTTTAAACAAGTACAAGGCCCTATCAGCCCCCTTTGGCTCTGCCCCTACTACCATACATTTGCAAGCTCTGTATGATACTTGGATTTTTCCAGCTTCAACAATCAAATTTATAGAAAAAAAACATGTGAGTGAAATATATCGGAATGTAATGTTTCTAGCAACGTTATATGCATAAGTAAAAAAATTCAAATTTTGATATATAAAAAACAAGAAAGGCAATTTTAGGTTTGAATATTGTTGAAGAAATTTTCGATGCAACCATGACAAGAATGACAATTTTATGTTTCAATATTATTGTTTACATCAAAGGCTACTTTTCATTTACCCCTACAATTGTACTTTCCAAATTTTGAGTATTCGTATCTATGTTTTCCTAAAATGTGCTTGTGCTTTATTTGATAGAATAGAGTTGGCCAAAAAACCCCTAACTTGCAACAACATTTAAAAACAAAGATGGCATAGACTTTATACAATGGGTGATATGGTTCTAGCACTGGTGCAGCAAATTATTCAAATTTGGAACCTATATGCATAAGTATCTCGGCCCTTGGCAGTAAGTAAATGAGCAGCTCCCATCAATCTCCAATTATATATATATATATATATATATATATTCTGCATTTTCATCTGAAAAGGTGATTTAGTAGAAGGTAAAGGGGAGACAGACATGATAAACGTTATACACAAAATAAATGACGTATAACATGCATGGCTTTTGTGCTTCACATGGTTGGACTTTGGGAGGACGGTTAGTCAGCTGCACCCAAGACTCCATGAGACAGGAATTATACACAATATAACAACAATAGCAATAAACCACTGGTGGGTCTTTGTCCATCCTTTAAGAAGCTAAAAATGGCAAAGGAAAGAAGGTACGTATAATTCTGTTGTAATTGTAAGGAAAAGTACTGATTGTTCCATGGTTCCAATGGTGATGAAACAATGCCTTCCAGCTAGGTGATCCCATGTCATGATCAATACTTTTGCTTACAAAAAATGTCCGACTGTAGAATATAAGTAAT
>NC_045151.1:3967258-4008483 GCF_008831285.2 Nymphaea colorata
CAATTCAATAAGGGTATTTTAATAATATAGCATAAATGTCTAACTTTTTCTCCCAATTGTTTTCAACCATATATATTGGAAAAGTTATGTGTGTGTGTGTGTGTGTGTATATATATACATGGGGGAGAGAGAGAATGAGAGTGAGAGAGAGATTGCTAGGTATGAGATACAAAAACAATAATTTTACTCATTGATTTTTCGAAGATGGATAACTGAGAACAATTCAAGAAGGGTATTTTCATAATCTAACATAAGGAGTAACTTTTTCAATCAATTTTTTTCAACAATTCATAGGGTTCCCACCTAAGGGTTTTTATAGGGTTGGCACCTAAGGGTTTAGTAACTACCAATTTCTCTCTCATACACAATATATATACATATAATATATATATATAGCAATCAAAGACAAAATACTAATATTAAAATCTAACATTTATATTACTGTTATCAAATACATTGTGACAAGAACTTTATTTATTTATCTATATAGCTTTCAAATTTGAATAATTTGCTGCACTAGTACAAGAACTATATCGCCGTTGTATAAGTCTATGACATCTTAGTTTTTAGACAACGTAGGACGTGAGAAGTCCTTTTGCCAACACTATTCTCTCAAATAAAGCACAAGCATAAGTTAGCAAAATTTAGATACAAATTGGAATGCACAATTAGTAGTGGTAAATGACAAGTGACCTCCGATGTCAACAATAATATTGAAACATAAATCGTCATTCTTGCCATATTTAAAAGAAAAATGTTAACAACAATATTGGAACCTGAAATGGCCATTTCTGTTTTTGATACATCAAAACCTGAGTTTTTGACTTAAGTGTATAATCTTCCATGAAATTTTATTTTCCAATGTCTTACTGCTTATTTTTTCTATAAATTTGATTGTTGAAGTACAAATCCAAGTATGCCTCTGAGCTTGATAAGAGTGACCTCAATTTAAGGATTTGATACTAATGTCACTGTGTTGTATATCCTTCAGTCAGATTGTCTTCATAAAGTTCTTGAATATGTGAATGAGGCAAGTGGCCTTTGTTCTTCACTTGATTTAGACTTCAGGAAGACAGTTAGTTGGGATTACCAAAGCTTCCATGAGACAGATAGATGCAACATAAGAAGATTAGCAATAACATGCTGATGGTCTTTCTCAGTCCATTGAGAATCTGAAAATGGAAAAGAAAGCAAAAATTCAAACGGCATGTAGATTAAATCTATTGTACTGTCAGGAAGTGACTTGGGATCACGTAGATGAACAACATTTTTTTGCACTATTGGACCATGGAACTTGTTGGACTCACCCAATTGATGAAAGAAGCTACTAGTTTTGAGGTTACATAGTTCCTATAGTAGTGATGAAACATTTAGACTTTTGCTTACAAGTACAATAGACTTATACATACCTTGTTAATTGTTGCTTCTAATGCCATCTTCAGCTTCTCAATGGATTGACAAAGACCCTCTTATTGCTTTATGTTCTTATTTGTGTATAATTGCCTCTCTCATGGAGTCCTGGGTGCAGCTAACTAACCGTCTTCCCAAAATTCAAACTAAGTGAAGCAAAAAAGCAATGTTATACACCACTTATTTTGCATATAAAATAACGTTACCATGTTTGTGTCTTTCTTTACATTCTAATAAATCACCTTAATACTATATATATATAGCATTGGCGATGATTTGTGGTGTTTTTTTCGGCTTTTTGATTTTTTCACATACAGAATTGAATAAATTAAAGCTACCCCCACACGTGTGGAGATGCAAAAATTCAGGAGAAAAATGGAGGCTTATTTGTAGGAATGTATCAGAAGTAGGAGTCTCAAATGAAAATTCTGAACTAAAGAGAATAAATGGCTTATTGCAAGAGGGATGATGCATCATGCCCTCTTGTTGGATTTTCTAAAATAAATCTCTGACTTATTGTAACACTTGTTAGATTTGTAGGAAGTGAGAAGGATGGTCGCAGCTGCTAACACGTAAGTATTTGTTTCAAGATGCTTCCAATTATCTCAGACTTTAGAAGATTTGAATCCTTGTTTACCTTGTATCTCAAATTTAAAGATGTCAAGCCGGAGGGGAGGGATGTTGACTTGAGATCTATGTATTTGAAGATGTAAAGTTTACAAAACTATAGTATTGTCATTGTATCTTTTACACATAAGAATTGAGTTGCCTCAAAAGGCGCAGCAAAACTGGTCGTGTTTTGGACCTGTGAAAATGCAGGTCGTTAGTTCAATTTACATGGGTATTATGCTTATGCATCTTAAGTGGTGGAACATCGTAGCTAAGTTGAAGGATGCAGTTCTGCCATAGTTGAAGCTGATGTAGTTCATGACCCCTAAGGCGTGGTGGGCCTCTTTTCAGGATGATAAGTTGCTAATTATCTCCCACTCACTCAAAGAAAAAAACATAAGATTTTCATTTTTTTTAAAAAAAATCAATCATTCAAGCACACCTCACATTATGTGTAGGTAGGCAGTTGTAAGTGCAGATTATGAATGCCAGCAGGAGTATTTTTGTAATGATCTATATTAGCGCATGAAAATTTCATGCACTGTGTGGCGTACATAACCTGCTTTGGTCGAAGACAATTTTTTTTAAAGGAAATGTGGAGGCACATATGTAGATTTTATAATCAGTAATTCAAAACAGTAGTTTTATTTGCTAAAATAAAATAAAATGAAGGCATACATGCCTTCACTGGATATGGCAATGCTGTTCTTTTATTAGTAATGAAAATGCAGGGAAGGATTGGAACCAAGGATGCATAATCGGGTTCTTTCAATATTGACAAATGGTTTGTTAATTAGACAGAATGGATGTGGGTTGGTGTGCCTTGCAGTGTGCATGGGGACAAAACAGTATTGAAACATGTAATGTCAGATTGTTTGGTCCTTACAAGAAAATTGGCCCTCCATTTTTCCTTTTTTATTTTTTTAGAGGTGTTTTGCAACATGAATTTGATGAATTTGCATTAATAATGACAATAGATTTCATGAAACGTTATTTTTTATGTTTCATCACACTATCACAATCCTTGCAACAGATTTATGAAATGCTAAACTAGCGTATATGACGCCAAACATGTCTTATGGGGCTTTCCTTTTACTCTAATTTTAGCATTAAAAGAAAATCTGTGTTAAGGGGCTATTTGGTCGTTTCGGATATCCAAACATTTTCTTTCTGTTATGTTCAATCTACATTGCTTAAAATTTGCTTTGTGAATGAGGTGTAGTGTGTTCTGTGGGGAGTCAAGGTCCCATATGGTTGACCTTGATAGATTTTTTATTTGTCACTAGAATAGAATAAGGTCATAAGGTTGCCAGAAAGGGCATGTATCAATGGTTATGGTAGGGTGATATCAAGTGACATGTGTGGCTAGCAAATTTGTGGGTTTAAAAAAAGCTCCGTCTGTAATGTTTGATGTTTTGGAAATGTATAGTATAAAACATAGTGTTCTTCTTATCTAACACTGCTTGATGGTGCTTGATAGCATAATGCAAAGAACATAAATGCCTTTTTTGGACACTCTAGGAATGGGATAAGACAACCCTAATTTGCCTGCTTTAGCCCGTGTTATGCATTTCATAAAAAGAGAACACACAAAACATGAAATGCTGCTTCTTTGCTAGGAAGCCAAATTAGCATTTGGTAAGAGGAATAGGGTTCTTTTTGGTCATGTCTTCCATCAGCGAATCAAGGATTTGTTGCAGGAAGATGTCCACCGCATGCTTTTGAGAAAATTTTCTACCAAACAAAATGTTAATAGAGGAATTAGAGGAAACATGGAGGCAGGTGAAGGAGTGGAGCCATTAACTCCTTCACCGTCTTCACCAAGAGTGGTCGATCTGACTTTGAAGTGTTTTTCAGCTTCAGGGGCGAAGACACCAGAATGTGTTTCATTGGATATCCTTATGAGGGCCTCAGGGAGCGTGGTATTTCCAACTTCATGGACAGCGGAAAGTTGGAAAAGGGGGAGGATATCAAGAAACTATTTGAATACATAGAGAGGTCCAAGATCTTTGTCCTTATCTTATCCAAATGCTTTGTAGAATTGAAATGGTGCTTGAAGGAGGTGACCAAAAGTGTGGAGTGCAGGAAGGAGATAATGCAGGCCTTGGTGTGGTAACTTCCGGCATCCGCAGCCAGAACTGGCTCTTCAAATCTGCAATTAAGGATGTTAGATCCAACAAGAAGCAATACCAGGTGGAGGTAGGAAATGGAGGATAGCATTGAAGAAAGTCGGAAATCTCTCTGGCTTCAATCTGATCAAGGACATAAATGGGTATATGTCTCTATCTCCCTCTCTCGCTCTTTCTCCAGAATAATTAAAATTTAATCAGATCTCTCTTTCTTTTCCTCTCTCTTTAAATTTATAGTCTAACAAGAAGAATGCTTTGTTGTCTGTAGCTTTTCAGTTGCTTCCATTCATATCTTATTCATATGCTTATTTTCTACTTGTGTTGTCCCAACATCATGTTCGGCTAGTATTTAGATATTTTTCCTTTAAAATCATTATTTTATTGGCTAATTAATGTAACACATCCTTCACTATTGGAGTTTCCCAAATTCATCTTCGAGTTACTTAAGTTAAGTAACCATGACATATCCTTAAAGCTATAGATACAAGTGAGAAACTTTAAGTCGTGATTTTGTGTTGAGACTACTATATAGATGTACATATATATTGGCCGATTGGTCAATTAATTGGTGGGTCACAAGGTTCAACATTTTTTTCCTTTGGCATAAAAATATATAATATATCATTCAATAAAGACACAATTTCCTTGAAATATAAATCATAAATTGTTCACCTTTTTGAAAAATTTATCTTTATAAGTAACAGCTCGTTAACCATGTAATGAAGTTAAAAAATGTTTCATAATCTATGCATGTAACTCGCACACAAACACACGTACATATCTAAAATATTTGGAAATATATATATATTATATATATATTTCAAAATATCTTAGATATTGGTTTCATTTCTTTAATTTTTAACAGCAGTAAAAAACATAAAAGCTTTAACCATGCAATGAAGTTAAAAATGTTTCATAATCAATGCGTGTAACACACACACACCTGTACATATCTAAAATATTTTGGAATATATATATATATATATATATATATATATGTTCCAAATATTTTAGATACTGGTTTCTTTCTTTAATTTTTCACAGCAGTAAAAAAACATAAAAGCTTCAAAGCTACTAAACTAGCTTAGAGTCTTTTATTGATAATTCTAGTACTTCACAAGGTATGACATTATTTTTCCTTGAAATATAAATTATAAATTGTTCACCTTTTTGAAAAATTTATTTATAAGTAACAACTTGTTAACCATGTAATAAAATTTGTAAATGTTTCATGATCAATGCACCACACACACCACACACACACATATATATATATATATATATAGACATATATATCAAATTATTATAGATATTGGTTTCATTTCTTTGATTTTCAAGGCAGTAAAAAACATTAAAGCTTTAAAGCTACTAAAGAAGCTTAGAGTCTTTGATATGTTAAAAACAAATAGAGTTTCAGCTAGCCAGATTTAATTATATAACAAAACACAGTTAATGTGTGTACAAGTGTGTAAAAAAAATCATGAGACTTGTTTTTCTAATTAACAAGAAGAAAATGTATAAAATAATTCGTTTGAACTGTAAAAATTTCTTTGTTTGAATTCTTTAACGATTACAGCCGGTATATTGGGAACCGATAATTTTTTAGTGATGTCAGTGGTTGATTACCCACTATCTACATAAATGCTGTTTAACAAATCACTTTTTTTGTTCTCTCTGATGTTTATATTATAAGGTACGAGATCCATAAATATTGATTTTAGTTGTTGATATTTCCAAGATGACGGCTGAGAAAATTACCCAACCAGATAAAAAATCTAGGGTTAATTTTGCTCTTGTTTTAACTTTTTAATCCTCCTGATGCTTCTTGTATTAACACAAATCCTAACTTTTCTCTTTGTGAAACAAGCTTGGAAAGAGCCATGATACATTGAGTTTGTGGACAATGTGAACTGAGTTATTGGCTGATTGATCTATTTAGTAGGGAGTTAACAAGGTTCCACATATTTTTTCCTTCGGCGTAAAATTGTAAATTATATATCATTCAAGTACTTCACAAGGGATGGTATAATTTTTTCGTAAAATATTTTGGAAATTTATTTACAAGTAACACCTTGTTAACCATGTAACACAATTAATTAAATGTCTCTTGATCAAAGCACTTAATATATATATATATATATATATATATATATATTATATATATATATATATATATATATATGTACACTTGAAATCTGGTGAGCATTTTCTGCCTCTGAAAAATGGCTTTGCATGAGTTAGAGAAAGTTTGGAAAGTACATGTTGGTGATCTACTCAATAAAGCAGACTAACTGATCAATGATACGTATCTGATACTAGTGAAAAACCATTGTCCGTCCTTCTCTATCAGATTGAACCTCTTTATAAAGTTCTTGAATATGTGAATGAGGTACAAGAAGACAGTTAGTCAAGATTACCCAAGACTCCATGAGATAGGTAGACACAATGTAACAACATTAGCAACCTCAGTCAATTAACAAGCTGAAAATGGAAAAGAAAGCAAGAATTCGGAAGGCATGTAGATTATTCTACCGTCTGACCAAGTTCTTCAACAGCGCCACGGACCAAGTTTCATTTTTCAGTCTTGCAATTTTGTTATAGTTTTGGCATTATCCTTTTCTGGAATTTGACATTGAATTAAAATTGTATGGACTGTTTCAAATTTTGATATTAATTTTCTCATTTTATTCACATTATTTAATCTTATGAATCTCACTAAGCCCATTGATCATTCGTAAGATTTGCTCACCATCACTCAAATTTCAAGCTGGGGCCGGCACATAATGATCCACATTCCAAAGCGTAAAGAATCAATCATGTGATTTTTTTTAAACCAAAGGACCCTAAAATTTATTTCTAACATCTTCGAGAACCTGCTGGCAGCATGCATTGGAACTTTTCTTTAAAAAATCGTAGAGTTGTCCACATGGTATGGACGGTGAAGGGAAACATTTCCATGTCCCAATCAATATGCAACAGTGATATTGCTATGGAAGAATTTGATGGACACGGTCCCATGGAATGGAATAGAAGCAGTGAGTTGCAGACAATCATTGAACATACATTTTGAAAATATAAGGCCGAAGCAAGCCATCTGTGATTGTTTTTAGGAAATGAAAGAGAGCAGATTGTTGTCCACACACAAAATTTAAAGTTTATGAGTGCCAAAGAGAGCAACAAGAGGAAGGCCGAGATATGAAAAAGTCAGGCGTAATAGACACACCAATACATCTCTCTCCCTCTCCTAAAGGAAAAAGATGATGGAAATTGACGTGAGCTATTCGTTTACCTGATGCCAAGGGCCAAGATACCTAACTTTAATTCAGTATTGTAGTTGGATGGGCCTAGATTCAATTATATGGGGCAGCTTCACAAGACCTGGGTAGATGTCTCTTTATATATTTAGTGTTTCATGGAAAAAACAGCTTCTGCATGTTTGCTGCTGCCCATGAAAAATGAACTCATGAACTGCACAAAAACTAGGAGTCACTAGTCGGTGGAAGGTTGCAGCGGGCAGCCTTGGCAGCCATCAACAAAGAATTTGTTGTGCAAGCCACTATGTACCTCCCATATGACTTGGGACCCAATTGTTTTCCATGCTGAGAATATGTGCCACCACATGGAAAAACAGCCTGGGTAAGAGTTGACAATCCATGGGCTTTGGGAGCTATGTATCTGGCTCTTATCATATTCAAGCAAAGGGAATCAGTTTGCAAGGCTTTGCAATCTAAAGCTGCAAGAGATGCATGGTTAAAGTCAGTTAGCCTCCTTAAACCTATCTTACCTTTCTCTTTGGGGAGGCAAAGGGAAGGCATCTGACCAGATGGCTATTGCGACAAATTTCATTCTCCTTCAATGAAATTAGCACATGCCCTTGCCTGTTCAATTTTTTGAAGGATGGAAGGCAGGATCTTAAAGACAAGCCCCCCAATATGGACTCATGTAAAACAGAGTTTCCATTACTGATATCAAATACTTTGTGGCAAAAGCATTTTTAGTTATGCATATAGGTTCCAAATTTGAACCATTTGCTGCACCAATGCTAGAACCATGTCACCTTTGTTTATAAATGATGTTGGAAGTTGGGTTTTTTGCCAACTCTATTCTCTCAAATAAAGAACAAGCACATGTTAGGAAAACTTAGATACAAATACTCAAATTTGCAAAGTACAATTGGTAGGGGTAAATGATTAGTGGCCTTTGATTATACAAATCCAAGTATCATGCAGAGCTTGCAAATGTATGGTAGCCGGGGCGGAGTGAAGGGGGCCTGGCAGGGCCTTGTAATTTTTTAAAAGAATTCATTTGTTGATTAATTATTTTTAGTATTACATGTTTTTGTTGTTGTTTAATGATTACAGTTCGTTTTCTACTTGATAAGTTATTTAAATGAGAGAGATGGCCTTCATTCTTCACTTGGTTTTGACTTCAGGAAGACTGTTAGTCAGGACTACCAGCCTCCATGAGACAGGTAGACATAATGTAAGAACATTAGCAATAACACACTGGTGGGTCTTTCCCAGTCCATTATGAAGCAGAAAATGGAAAAGGAAACAAGAATTCAGAAGGCATGTAGATTACTTATATTCTACAGTCGGACATTTTTTGTAAGCAAAAGTATTGATCGTGACATGGTGTCACCTACATGGAAGGCAATGTTTCATCACCATTGGAACCATAGAACAATCAGTACTTTTCCTTACAATTACAACAGAATTATACGTACCTTCCTTTGCCATTTTTAGCTTCTTAAAGGATGGACAAAGACCCACCAGTGGCTTATTGCTATTGTTGTTATATTGTGTATAATTCCTGTCTCATGGAGTCTTGGGTGCAGCTGACTAACCGTCCTCCCAAAGTCCAAGCCATGTGAAGCACAAAAGCCATGCATGTTATAGGTCATTTATTTTCTGTATAACGTTTATCATGTCTGTCTCCCCCTTTACCTTCTACTAAATCACCTTTTCAGATGTAAATGCAGAATATATATATATATATATATATATTATTTTATATTTTTTTATATTATAATATATATATATATATTATAGTATATAATTGGAGATTGATGGGAGCTGCTCATTTACTTACTGCCAAGGGCCGAGATACTTATGCATATAGGTTCCAAATTTGAATAATTTGCTGCACCAGTGCTAGAACCATATCATCCATTGTATAAAGTCTATGCCATCTTTGTTTTTAAATGTTGTTGCAAGTTAGGGGTTTTTTGGCCAACTCTTTCTATCAAATAAAGCACAAGCACATTTTAGGAAAATATAGATACAAATACTCAAAATTTGGAAAGTACAATTGGTAGGGGTAAATGATAAGTAGCCTTCGATGTAAACAATAATATTGAAACATAAAATTGTCATTCTTGTCATGGTTGCATCGAAAATTTCTTCAACGATATTCAAACCGAAAATTGCCATTCTTGTTTTTTATATATCAAAATTTGAATTTTTTTACTTATGCATATAAATTGCTAGAAACATTACATTCCGATATATTTCACTCACATGTATTTTTTCTATAAATTTGATTGTTGAAGCTGGGAAAATCCAAGTATCATACAGAGCTCGCAAATGTATGGTAGTAGGGGCAGAGCCAAAGGGGGCCGATAGGGCCATGTACTTTTTTGAAGGAATTGTTAATTGATTCATTATTTTTAGTATTACATGTTTTTGTTATTGTTTAATGATTAAAATTTGTTTTCTACTTGATAAGAGATTATAAATAAAAAAGTGATCATAATTTAAATGAGGTACACGGCCTTTATGCTTCACTTGGTTTAGAATTTAGAAGACAGTTAGTCAGGATTAGCCAAGCCTCCATGAGACACGTAGACAAAATGTAAGAACATTAGCAATAACACACTGGTGGGTCTTTCTCATTCCATTGTGAAGCTGAAAATGGAAAAGGAAGCAGGAATTCAAAAGGCATGCAGATTAATTCTATTTTACAATCGACATTTTTTCTAAGCAAAGTATTGATTGTGACATGGGATCATGTTGCTGGAAGGCATTGTTTCATCACCATTGGAACCATGGAATAATCAATACTTTTGCTTACAATTACAATAGAATTATACATACCTTCCTTCCTTTGCCATTTTCAGTTCTCATTGGATGGACAAAAACACACTAGTGGCTTATTGCTAATGTTGTTACATTGTGTATAATTGCCAGTCTCTTGGAGTCTTGGGTGCAGCTGACTAACCGTCTTCCCGAATCCAAGCCAAGTGAAGCACAAAAGCTATGCATATTATACCTATTCATTAGTGTATAACCTTTATCATGTCTGCCTCTCCCTTTACCTTCTAAAAAAATCACCATTTGAGAAGAAAATGCAGAATATATATACATATCATATACACACATAAAACTGGAAACCTGACATTAAAAGACAATCACAATTAATAGCATTGTTAATCATTTATTATGTTTTTTTTTTCTTTTTTGCCTCCTTATACAAGAGTGAATAAAATTAAGACCCACACCACACGAGTGGATATACAAAAGTTGAGGAGAAAAATGGATGCTCAATTATAGGAATATAGCCAAAATTATGGGGCCAAATGAAAATTGTAAAAGGTAAATGGATAAATGGAAGATGCGTTGCATGGGCTCCTGCGTGGTGCTCAACATATCCACTCTCAAGACTGAGCCATGGTACAGGCACAAGCACTCACCATCTGAAAAATATCAGGAATCTTTTTTTTCTGCATTTTTTACTTTATTTATCCAGTTTTTCAGAAATATTTGTGAGTGGAAGATCCAGACATGAGTTCTAGTTGACCCGCTATGACAAACCCATTCCCTACAGTACCCAGCCAATGGTCAACAACACAAACAAGCTTTATATGATCTCTTTTTTTAAATTTTTTGAAGAGTTGTTTAGCGATTGGAACATGAGTGTTATCAAGTTGTATTAAGTTTTAGGATAGATTCATGAAACACTACCTTTAGTGATTCATCAAACTACCATAACCTTTGAAATAGATTCATGGAATACTAAACTAATTTTATGATACTGAACACTATTTATGGTGATCTTTTTACAATAATTTTACCATTGCATTTTGATCTAAAGTGAAAGTATGTTAGGGGGCTGTTTGGTCTTCTCGGACATCCAAACATTCTCTTTCTGTTATGTTCAATATATTTTGCTTAAAAATTGGTTTTTGAATGATGTGTAGCAGATCGGTGGGGAGTCAAGGTCCCATCAAGGTCAATGTATGACTGGAAATTATCCGGCACTAGAATAGAATAAGGTCATGGGGTCGCCGAAAAAGGTGTGTAGAAATGGCTATGGTAGGGTGATATTAAGGCAATGGTGTGGCTACTATTATAAAACATAATTTTCTTCTTATCTAACACTACTTAAGTATTTAATGGTTCCGAATCACATAATGATAAGAAGATACATGCCTTTTTTGGCATTCTATGATTGACATATGACACTTTAACTTGCCAGCCCTAGACCATGTTTACATTTTCTAAAAAGGGCACGTGCCAAACATGCAATGCTCGTTTCTTGGTAGGAAACTAAATATGCCTTAAAGAGGGCATGTAACAAAAACACTCTTTTGGATGTCGTAAATAAAGAGACATGATATATATATATATATATATAAACTGAACATGCTTCTAGTATTAATATGTCAAAAGTGAAAGTTCATTTGAGCCATCTGATCTTTAGGTCGGAAGCCTCAGATGTTGGCTTCTTTGTTTTTGTTTAGTAATTTTTAACATCTTCTCTTCCCTGATGCCTTCCTCCTTTCATGATTTTCTCAATCCCTTCCTCCATCCCTCATCGAAAAGTGCTGACAACGGCCTCACTCTCCTCCCAAATCCACCGGAGGTCCTCTTTTGTGTTAACAAAAGATGGGTGGATTATTCCACCCATCTCTGCTGCCACCACAGCCCAAGATTGGTGTAGTCTTGCGGCCCCTCCCCCCAGCTGTGTTAAACCAGGGATGCTACTTAACACAGCTGGTGGGAGGAAGAGGGAAGGAGGCATCAGGTTGAGAGAAATGTTAAAAATAAAAAATAAAAAAAAGCTAGCATCAGAGCCAAAGATCTGATGGCTTAGATCAACTGTCATTTTGATAAAAAATACAGTCATGGTTCACTTCTCTCTCCCCCTCCTCCTTCTTTTATATATATATAATAACTTGTTGGAAATCTAATTTTTTCTAACTAATACCATGAAGCTAATCATGGATCATCATTTACAAAAGTGAGAATTCATTTAAAGCAGATTTTTGGGCTTAAAATTTCATCTGTTACCACAATTTTTTTTCTTTTGGCATGTTGGAATGGGGGCACACAGAATTTTACCTAAAACATGCTTCTCAAAACAGGTAGCTCAATTGTGGTTCCTGTCTTATCCCTGTCAAAATGCAAAGACAACATTCATGGTATCTCCATACATGCCAATTAGATAATATTTGTAATACATCATCACCAAAGAGGATTTACACAATAGTGAGATATCATATGATTGATGCAAGAACTCCCAAAACATGATTTTTAAAATCAAAGGGCACTAGTTATAGGATATTCACTTAAAAATAATTTATTCTGAATCTGAATCCCTTTACATATTTATGTATGTCTTTTAAATCTGAATTTGAACCAGACTTGATGTCAATTCTTCAATTAGAGTCGTTTCAGTTTCCCTATCCTATATTATGGTTTCCTTTTCCTATATTAATTTTTTTCATATCTGATTTCTCAGAAGCTTTGATGGGATTATCCAATCCAAATTGGACATAAATTGTCATCCTTACAGAGAATGAACCGTGGAGATAGCTATGCAAATAACTGAACACATCGAAATTCTTGAGATAGTTTGGCTCTCATTTTAAATTCATCAGTCCTTCTGCAATAAAACAAAAGTGCTCAAATGGTTCCCAAAGCAATATGGCCTCAGTAAAGCAAAGTTCTAACAACCCATCACTCTTGTCCCACAGATAGTATGTAACCTATTCCTGGTTGAACTTTGAAACTATTTAGTAGATCAATTCGGTGAAGTAATTCATATCTCATGATTAAGGAATTTGATATTAAGTTTCATGATTGAATCTCAAATTAAGTACTGATCCGATTTTAGAAATACAGGATTTGAAACTAGCCAAATGTGATTACAAGGTACACCTAAAAAATGGATTTATGTAATTGAAAAAAATGTAATGCACATGATATATATTCAAGAATTTCAATAGCTTCTTTTTGCATTAACTGAAATCCTAACTTTTCTTCTCGAATGAAGCATGGATGGAGCCATGATACATTTAACTGCAGTATATATTGATCAAATATGAGGACTATGGAACAGATTTATTGGATGATTAGTCAATAGATTGTATTTCAAAAGGCTCGACATTAGTTTTCTTCGTCTTTGGCATAAATAATATGAATAATGATAATCATTCTAGTACTTCACAAGGTACGACATAATTTTATCTTGAAAATATATGTCATAAATTGTTTACCTTTTTAAAACATTATTTTATAAGTAACACCTCACTAAGATGTAACAAAATTAATTAAATGTCTCATGATCAAAGACGTAATCTATATATATATTTTTTTTTTTTTTTTTTTTTTATATATATATAAACATTCATTGCCACAAATATTAATACTAAAATCTAAAGTTTCTATTTCTGTTATCAAATATGTTGTGACACAAGCTTTTTTACTTGTGCTATAGCTTCCAAATTTGAATAATTTTCTGCACTAGTGCTAGAACTTTATCACCCATTGTATAATTCTATGACATCTAGTTTTTAAGCAATGTTTGATGTGAGGGCCTTTTTCCCGACACTATTATCTCAATTAAAGCACAATTGGCAGTGGTAAATTATAAGTGGCCTTGATGTCAACAATAATATTGAAACCTAACTCATTCTTGTCATGATAGATACATTGAAAATGTCAACAACAATATTGAAACCTAAAATTTCCATTCTTGTTTTTGATACATTGAAACCTGAGTTTTTTTTACTTATGCGTATAATGTTGATACATAGAACCTGAGTTTTTTTTACTTATGCATATATTGTTGATATATTGAAACCTAAATTTTTTTCCTTTTTTTTTTACTTATGTGTATAACGTTGCCTGAAATGTATTTTCATGATCTTTCTGCTCACATATATTCTTTCTACAAATTTATTGTTGAAGGACAAATCCAAGTATCATACTGAGCTGCTAAGGGTTTGATAAGGGTGATCTCAAGCCGTCTTATTCCTGTCATAATGCAAAGACAACACTAATGGTATCTCCGTACATGCCAACTAGATAATATCTGCATTACATCATCTCCAAAGTGGGTTTACACAATAGTGAGATAACATATGTTTGATGCAACAATTCCCACTAGCATGATTTCCAAAATTTAAGGGCAATAGTTATGGGATATTCACTTAAAAATAAATCTAATCTGAATGTGAAATCCCACTGCATATTTATGTATATCTGAATCGAATTTGAACGTGACTTGATATCAACTCTTAAATTAGAAGCTGATTTGGTTTCCTTATCCTATATAATTTTCTTCATCTCTGATTTTTTCAAAAGGTTCAATGGGATTATCCAATACAAATGGGACATACATTGACATCCTAATAGAGAATGGATGAGATAGGCTCGGAAAATATCCATACACATCAACAACCTTGAACTATTTCACTCTCATTTCAAATTCATTAATCCTTTTGAAATAAAACAAAAGTGCTACAATGGTTCCCATAAGCAATATGGCTCATGTAAAACAGAGTTCTAGTGACCCTCACTCTTGTCCAATAGATGTAAAATTTGAAACTATTTAGTAGATCAATCTAGTGAAGTAGTTCATATCTCACGAGTATGGAATTTATATCAAGTTTCATGATTGAATCTCGAACTTTGTACTGATCCGATTTTAGAAATACAAGATTACAAAGAGCACGTAAAAGATGGATTTAAGTAATTGAAAGATGATACACATGATATATATTGAAGATATTCAATAGCTTTTTTTAGGTCAACTGAAATCTTAACTTCTCTTCGTGAGAAGGAGCTTGGATGGAGCCATGACACATTTATCTGCAGCATATATTGATTGAAGTCAGGACTATGAGAACTAATTTATAGGCCATTGGCCAATTAGTTGGTGATTCACAACGTTCGACATTAATATTTTTCGTCTTTGGCTTAAAAAAATAAATATAATTACTCTAGCACTTCACAAGCTATGAAATAATTTTTTTATGAAAATATAAATTATTACTCATTCATCTTTTTAAAAATTTTATTTTACATCAAACATGTCACTAATCATGTAACGAAATTAATTAAATGTCTCATAATCAATGCATATTTATATGTATATATATATAGCATTCACAAATATTAATATTAAATCCGAAATTTCCATTAGTGTTATCAAATATGTTGTGACACAAACTTTTTTACAAGTGCATATAGCTTACAAATTTGAATAATATGTTGCACTAATGCTAGAACTATAGCACCCACTGTATAAATCTATGACATCTAGTTTTTAAGCAATGTTGAATGTGAGAGGTCATTTAGCCAACTCTATTATCTCAATTAAAGCACAAGCATAAGTTAGGAAAATTTAGATGCAAATACATGAAGTTTGGAATGTACAATTGGTAGTGGTAAATGATAAATGGCATCCAATGTCAACAATAATATTGAAATCTAAAATTGCCATTCTTGTCATGATAGACACATAAAAAATGTCAACAACAATATTGAAACCTAAAATTGCCATTCTTGTTTTGATACATCGAAACCAGAGTTTTTTTACTTATGCATATTGTGTTGCTTGAAATGTTATTTTCCAATACCTTTCCTGCTCACATATATTTTTTCTATAAATTTGGTTGTTGAAGGACAAATCCAAGTATCTTACTGAGCTTTCTAGTGGTGATCTCAAGTTTTATTCAGTGGTTTGTGAAGGTATGGTAGCAGGGGCAAAGCTAGGGGAGGCTGAAAGGGGTCATAGAAAAAATCTAATGTAATTTCACTTACCATGTATAGAAGCTTTGAAAAGTTACATTTCAACCCTCATCAAAATTTTTAAACTATGGTTTGGCCATTCTAATAAAAAATTCCAAGCTCTGCCTTCGCTTGGTTAATGCTGGTACTTCTTGCACTTGCTTTTCTTAAAAAATTATGTGCTATATTATATATGGTACATGGCTTTCACTTGACATTTGTCATTCTTTGTGATTTTAATTACACAGTTTCTTGGTGTTACCATTTTTGTATCTTCACCTTCGAAGGTGATTTTCCTATTTTAGCAGTACATCACATACCTTGCAGTAGTGATCCCTACATTGAAACATATGGACAAGTTACAAATAAAAGGAATTGGGGCAGCAGGTGCATGGCCTTTGTGCTTCACTTAGTTTAGACTTCAGGCAGACAGTTAGTCAGGATTACCCAAGCCTCCATGAACAGGTAGACACAATGTAAGGATGTTAGCTATAACATGCTGGTGGGTCTTTCTCAGTCCATTGAGATGCTGAAAATGAAAAAGAAAGTGAAAATTCAAAAGTGTTGTAAGCAAAAGTGACTGATTGTGGCTGAAAGACCTGGTTTCGTCACTGTTGGAAACATGGAACAATCAGTACTTTTGCTTACAATTAGAATAGCAGTATACATACCTTTGAATTGTTGCTTCCTTCGCCATTTTCAGCTTCTCAATGGATTGACAAAAAGCCACCACTGTCTTATTGCCAATGTTCTTACATTGTGTATAATTTTCCTGTTTCATGGAGTCTTGGGTGCAGCTGTTTAATTGTCTTCCCGAAGTCCACATCAAGTGAAGCACAAAGCCATGTTATACATCATTTATTTTGCTTAGAACCATATCATGCCTGTGTCTCTCTTTACATTCTACTAAATCACCTTTTTGAGAAGAAAAAACATTATATTATATATAAATATATGTGTGTGTGTGTGTGTCTGGCCAACGATTTGAAGTTGTCATTGAATAACAATCGTAATTAATAGAATTGGCATTGATTCATGGTGTCTCTTTTGCCTTCTTCATTTTCCAGAAATATTGCTTATTCTACTATAAATTTTGAAGAGGTGTGTAGTTTCCCCTGCTAACATCACATGGATTTTTGGATCCAGCTTCCAAGTAGAAGATCTGGACCCAAGTTCTAGTGGAACCACTATGGAAACCCCTTCCCTATAAAAAAAGGTGGATTTACCGACAAACTCAAAATGTCGGTAAAAGTTTTACTGATGTATGTAGATGGCGAATAAAATGTTAGTAAAACTTTTACTGACGTCTATAGAGGCCGTTAATGAAGAAAATGTTGGTAAAAATTATCACCAACAATTTTGTGGCACATATCACTGCACAGATTGGTGTAGGCATCTTCAACAATGCATGATTGATCCAACGTGAAGTTGAGTTGAGAGAAAAACAGGAAATAATTTGATGGGCATTTTAATCATCTAATATTTGTTTATACCATTTCCGTTTATCTCTCAACCGTCCATTACGTTAGATGAGACAGCCTTCATGAATCAGCATTCACTCACTCATATATATATATATATATTATATATATATATATATATATCTTATTCTCTTGAAAATAAAGGCCAAAGTGCGAACTAAACTAAAAATGGAGTTTTATAGGTATGGTAATTGTCGCTTAAAAATGGAGTTTTATAGGTATGGCCCACATATTTTTTCATATTTTTACATGAGTAATAAAGCAAAGGTTTAATTAGTGTGCATTGGAAACTTTTCGCACACTGTATCATGTCCTATTAAGTACCATGGAAAATGGTGAACCCAACTGATAGTAACCGAAATTGCTGTAATTAGTATGCTTATTCATGACTTAGTGTGTGCATTCGGTTGACAGAGCGCTACTACAATAAAGGAGTTGAACATGACATTGAGAAAAAGAATTCTTGGGCTTTGTAAACTTAATGAACTGGGTTAAAGAGTGTGCTGCTACCTATTGACGACATGTAGTCCAGAACCGGGCTACAGATGGGAGGAGGTGCTTATTGGCCTATTTACATGGCAACACAGTTTCATGTCCCTCTTAATTTAGGGTATAGTTTTTTTGGGGCTTATTTGGCAGTGGTTACAGTAACGCATTGTTTCATGTATCAGCATTAATAATTGGAGAAACTACTCAGGAAACATTATGTCATAGTACTACATGAATGCCCCTCTAGTTTTAAGATAGATACGTGCATGTATTACTATTGTGATTGCCAAACAAGCCCTTAAGAAACACTGTGTCATCATGATATTTTTTAAGATATAATTTACAGTCTGTCACACAAGTATGATGCATATTTTTATTTACTTTAAAATTGTAGAGCTGAGATCAATTCACAATTTATGTGTCACCCAACAATTCAGTTCAAAGATATAAAAAGTCACAACTACTTTGTTTCTTGATGGGTCGATGCCTTAATGAGCATCAATGGGGTATTTTTGCATTGCAGATGCTTGTTTATATATCTCGATGAACGGTTGTCATTATGAGCATTGATGACGCACCATTTTGTGGTGGGGAATGCTGGAGTCTCCTCAATGATAGGTGATGGTTTTTTGGGTGAGCAGAAAGGCCCACTGCTTGACTAAAGACTAAAGTCTAAGCTTAAGCCCTTGCCTTTTATTGGTTTAAGGTCTTCTTAGGGTAAAAGGTCTGCTTGACATGCCATCCTGCTGTACTTGTTTATATGTGACCTCCTTTTTTGAAGTGCAAAAAGTTGTTCAGAAAGAAAACTAGTTGCTAACCTGTCTCTGTCTTGTTCGTTGCAATAACATCATTTAGAACGGGCATGCATATGGTTGCAGGTGGAGAGATTTTAAACACCATCGTTCGTGTTCAAATAGAAGCACATCTAGTGGTGCACTAGTCATTAAAATTTCAATAGTTTACGCGAATGATCAATTATCTCAACTTATTTAGCCCACTTTTTCTCAAATTTTGATGACAAATAAATAGGTTAAGATATATGGTGATTTGTGGTAGACGTGATTTGTTCAAAATGAAATTTGAAGGCACATAATCGAATTCTCAGCCTAACCAGAAGTATATATTTGCTAAAATAAAATAAGATGAAATATATGGTGAAGATTATTAGGATAAACGATCATACCCGTTATTCCTATCTAGTCATTGCTGGGTACATGGCTTCCCTGGATATGGCAAAGTTGTTTTTTTGTCTTTTTTTAGTTCTTTCAATAATGAAAAATGGTTCAGTGTTCGGGCAGATTAGATTTGGATTGGTATAGTATGCAGTGTGCTCAAGACCCAATGCATGTCACGCCATATTATTGGGTCTGAAAAGAAAATTTTCCCTATATTTTCTCTCTTTGTCATTGGGTGTTTAGCAACATGAACATTAAGAGGACTTCAATAAATATATATCAAAATTAAGATAGGTTCATGAAGCATTAAATTTTAGTGTTTCAACAGTATGCTATAATCCTTAAAATAGATTTATGAGATACTAAATTAGTGTTAATGTTACCAAACTGCCCTTCATGGGATTCTTTTTGCTCTAATTTTATCATTGCTCTCAGTTTTTAAAGTAGAACTGAATTATGGGGCTTTTTGGTCTTTTCGAATGTGCAAACATTTATTTTTCTGTTACATTCAATTTATCTTGCTTAAAAATTGGTTTTTGGCTGATATATAGCATGATCGTTGGGGAGTCAAGGTCCCATCAAGGTCAATGTATGACTGAAAAATATGGACATACATAAGACAGGTGAACTTAGTAGACTTTTTTTTTAGGTTTAGAATAAGTTCATGACGTCTCTAGAATGGGTGTCTTCGAATGGCTATCGTAGGGTGATATCATTGGAAATGTGTGGTCATCAAATGTGGGTGTCTTTAAAAACGCATAAATCCTCAAAATACTTGTTTTGAGAGTATTTCACATGATACTTAAGTGGATATTCTTTGTTTTCTTTCTCTTTTTTCAGAACAGTTTAATAAGATCTCTGAATTATATTGAAAATGTTGATATCCGTATAAAAAATAGACCATGGAAAATTGTTATGAAAATTATCCAACCATATAAAAATTTTTGAGCTAATTTCACTCTTATTTTAAGTTCTTTAATCCTTCGTTTACTTTTTATTTTAACAAAAATCCTAATTTCTCTTCATAAAACAAGCTTCGACGGATCCATGATACATGTAACCAAAGTACGTATTGATTGAGCATGAGGATTTTGAGAAGTGATTTATATAACATTCTAGTAGTTCACGAAGGTTCGACATAATTTTTTTTTCTTCAATGTAAAAACAAATTATATAACATTCTAGTATTTTACAAGGTACGACATATTTTTTTCGTAAAAATATAAATGATACACCGTTCACCTCTTTGAAAAAATATTTTATAAGTAACACCATGTTAATCATATAATGCAATTAATTAAGATGTCGGATGATCAATGCACGTAATCTATATATATGTATATATATATTCCACATAATGGTTTCATTTCTTAAAATTTTCACTGGCAGTAAAAAAATAAAAGCTTCAAAGGTACTAAGCGGGCTTTGAGTCTTTGATCTGATTAAAAGTATGGGTGTTTTATCTAGCCATATTAATTTTATAACAATATACGGTTAATGCATATACAAGTATATTATAAGAGTTATTTTTCTAATGAACAAGAAGAACTTTTGTTAGAACTGTATAAATTTATTTTGAAGAATTCTTTAAACCCAAGCAACATGTCAACTACGAGTCTGCAAATCTAAAATTTTTTAGTGACTTAAATGTTTGACACGGAATTGGATTACCCTACAATTTTTTAGCAGCAACCAATTGTTTTGCATTTGTTTATTTGTCTCAAGATTTTGTCACTAATGTCAGCGGTCAAATTGCACAATGGTGATGGTTCTTTCATTGTAGATCACTTTTAACTTTTTTGTTCGAATTAGAAAGAATAATGATTTTGAGAAGTTTCTATTAATTACATAATTCTCATTTCATAGACAAATGAATCTCACTTTTTCTCTCTATATGTCTGCATATATTCTATATATATATAGAGAGAGCGGGAGGGAGACATTGTCGGTATGAGTCCCATAAACTATAATTTTATCCATTGATTTTTCCAAGATGGACAGCTCAGAACAATTCAATAAGGGTATTTAATAAGGGTATTTTCTCTATAAATTGTTCACCTTTTGAAAAATTACAGTAATTTACATGATGAAATAATGATTAGTAAATGTTCATGATCAATGCACACACACATAAACACACACACACACACACACACACACACACACACATATATATATATATATATATATATACACACATATATATCAAAATTATTATAGATATTGGTTTCATTTCTTTGATTTTTCAAGGCAGTAAAAAACATTAAAGCTTTAAAGCTACTAAAGAAGCTTAGAGTCTTTGATATGTTAAAAACAATTAGAGTTTCAGCTAGCCAGATTTAATTATATAACAAAACACAGTTAATGTGTATACAAGTGTGTAAAAAAATCATGAGACATGTTTTTCTAATTAACGAGAAGAAAATGTATAAAATAATTCGTTTGAACTGTAAAAATTTCTTTGTTTGAATTCTTTAACGATTACAGCCGGTATATTGGGAACCGATAATTTTTTACTGATGTCAGTGGTTGATTACCCACTATCTACATAAATGTTGTTTAACAAATCACTATTTTTGTTCTCTCTGATGTTTATATTATAAGGTACGAGATCCATAAATATTGATTTTAGTTGTTGATATTTCCAAGATGGACGGCTGAGAAAATTACCCAACCAGATAAAAAATCTGGGGTTAATTTTGCTCTTGTTTTAACTTTTTTAATCCTCCTGATGCTTCTTGTATTAACAGAAATCCTAACTTTTCTCTTTGTGAAACAAGCTTGGAAAGAGCCATGACACATTGACTTTGTGGACAATGAGAACTGGGTTATTGGCTGATTGATCTATTTAGTAGGGGGTTAACAAGGTTCCACATATTTTTTCCTTCGGCGTAAAATTGTAAATTATATATCATTCAAGTACTTTACAAGGGATGGCATAATTTTTTTGTAAAAATATTTTGGAAATTTTATTTATAAGTAACACCTTGTTAACCATGTAACACAATTAATTAAATTTAAGGGCAATAGTTATGGGATATTCACTTAAAAATAAATCTAATCTGAATGTGAAATCCCACTGCATATTTATGTATATCTGAATCGAATTTGAACGTGACTTGATATCAACTCTTAAATTAGAAGCTGATTTGGTTTCCTTATCCTATATAAATTTTCTTCATCTCTGATTTTTTCAAAAGGTTCAATGGGATTATCCAATACAAATGGGACATACATTGACATCCTAATAGAGAATGGATCGTAGAGATGGGCTCGGAAAATATCCATACACATCAACAACCTTGAACTATTTCACTCTCATTTCAAATTCATTAATCCTTTTGAAATAAAACAAAAGTGCTACAATGGTTCCCATAAGCAATATGGCGTCATGTAAAACAGAGTTCTAGTGACCCATCACTCTTGTCCAATAGATTGTAAAATTTGAAACTATTTAGTAGATCAATCTAGTGAAGTAGTTCATATCTCACGAGTATGGAATTTTATATCAAGTTTCATGATTGAATCTCAAACTTTGTACTGATCCGATTTTAGAAATACAAGATTACAAAGAGCACGTAAAAGATGGATTTAAGTAATTGAAAAGATGATACACATGATATATATTGAAGATATTCAATAGCTTTTTTTAGGTCAACTGAAATCTTAACTTCTCTTCGTGAGAAGGAGCTTGGATGGAGCCATGACACATTTATCTGCAGCATATATTGATTGAAGGTCAGGACTATGAGAACTAATTTATAGGCCGATTGGCCAATTAGTTGGTGATTCACAACGTTCGACATTAATATTTTTCGTCTTTGGCATAAAAAAATAAATAATAATTACTCTACCACTTCACAAGCTATGAAATAATTTTTTTATGAAAATATAAATTATTACTCATTCATCTTTTTAAAAATTTTATTTTACATCAAACATGTCACTAATCATGTAACGAAATTAATTAAATGTCTCATAATCAATGCATATTTATATGTATATATATATAGCATTCACAAATATTAATATTAAAATCCGAAATTTCCATTAGTGTTATCAAATATGTTGTGACACAAACTTTTTTACAAGTGCATATAGCTTACAAATTTGAATAATATGTTGCACTAATGCTAGAACTATAGCACCCATTGTATAAATCTATGACATCTAGTTTTTAAACAATGTTGAATGTGAGAGGTCATTTAGCCAACTCTATTATCTCAATTAAAGCACAAGCATAAGTTAGGAAAATTTAGATGCAAATACATGAAGTTTGGAATGTACAATTGGTAGTGGTAAATGATAAATGGCATCCAATGTCAACAATAACATTGAAATATAAAATTGCCATTCTTGTCATGATAGACACATAAAAAATGTCAACAACAATATTGAAACCTAAAATTGCCACTCTTGTTTTGATACATCGAAACCAGAGTTTTTTTACTTATGCATATTGTGTTGCTTGAAATGTTATTTTCCAATACCTTTCCTGCTCACATATATTTTTTCTATAAATTTGGTTGTTGAAGGACAAATCCAAGTATCTTACTGAGCTTTCTAGTGGTGATCTCAAGTTTTATTCAGTGGTTTGTGAAGGTATGGTAGCAGGGGCAAAGCTAGGGGAGGCTGAATGGGGTCATAGAAAAAATCTAATGTAATTTCACTTACCATGTATAGAAGCTTTGAAAAGTTACATTTCAACCCTCATCAAAATTTTTAAACTATGGTTTGGCCATTCTAATAAAAAATCCAAGCTCTGCCTTCGCTTGGTTAATGCTGGTACTTGTTGCACTTGCTTTTCTTAAAAAATTATGTGCTATATTATATATGGTACATGGCTTTCACTTGACATTTGTCATTCTTTGTGATTTTAATTACACAGTTTCTTGGTGTTACCATTTTTGTATCTTCACCTTCGAAGGTGATTTTCCTATTTTAGCAGTACATCACATACCTTCGCAGTAGTGATCCCTACATTGAAACATATGGACAAGTTACAAATAAAAGGAATTGGGGCAGCAGGTGCATGGCCTTTGTGCTTCACTTAGTTTAGACTTCAGGCAGACAGTTAGTCAGGATTACCCAAGCCTCCATGAAACAGGTAGACACAATGTAAGGATGTTAGCTATAACATGCTGGTGGGTCTTTCTCAGTCCATTGAGATGCTGAAAATGAAAAAGAAAGTGAAAATTCAAAAGTGTTGTAAGCAAAAGTGACTGATTGTGGCTGAAAGACCTGGTTTCGTCACTGTTGGAAACATGGAACAATCAGTACTTTTGCTTACAATTAGAATAGCAGTATACATACCTTTGAATTGTTGCTTCCTTCGCCATTTTCAGCTTCTCAATGGATTGACAAAAAGCCACCACTGTCTTATTGCCAATGTTCTTACATTGTGTATAATTTTCCTGTTTCATGGAGTCTTGGGTGCAGCTGTTTAATTGTCTTCCCGAAGTCCACATCAAGTGAAGCACAAAGCCATGTTATACATCATTTATTTTGCTTAGAACCATATCATGCCTGTGTCTCTCTTTACATTCTACTAAATCACCTTCTTGAGAAGAAAAAACATTATATTATATGTATATATATGTGTGTGTGTGTGTGTCTGGCCAATGATTGGAAGTTGTCATTGAATAACAATCGTAATTAATAGAATTGGCATTGATTCATGGTGTCTCTTTTGCCTTCTTCATTTTCCAGAAATATTGCTTATTCTACTATAAATTTTGAAGAGGTGTGTAGTTTCCCCTGCTAACATCACATGGATTTTTGGATCCAGCTTCCAAGTAGAAGATTTGGACCCAAGTTCTAGTGGAACCACTATGAGAAACCCCTTCCCTATAAAAAAAGGTGGATTTACCGACAAACTCAAAATGTCGGTAAAAGTTTTACTGATGTATGTAGATGGCGAATAAAATGTTAGTAAAACTTTTACTGACGTCTATAGAGGCCGTTAATGAAGAAAATGTTGGTAAAAATTATCACCAACAATTTTGTGGCACATATCACTGCACAGATTGGTGTCGGCATCTTCAACAATGCATGATCGATCCAACGTGAAGTTGAGTTGAGAGAAAAACAAGGAAAATAATTTGATGGGCATTTTAATCATCTAATATTTGTTTATACCATTTCCCGTTTATCTCTCAACCGTCCATTACGTTAGATGAGACAGCCTTCATGAATCAGCATTCACTCACTCATATATATATATATATATATATCTTATTCTCTTGAAAATAAAAGGCCAAAGTGCTGAACTAAACTAAAAATGGAGTTTTATAGGTATGGTAATTGTTGCTTAAAAAATGGAGTTTTATAGGTATGGCCCACAACATATTTCTTTCATATTTTTACATGAGTAATAAAAGCAAAAGGTTTAATTAGTGTGCATCGGAAACTTTTCGCACACTGTATCATGTCCTATTAAGTACCATGGAAAATGGTGAACCCAACTGATAGTAACCGAAATTGCTGTAATTAGTATGCTTATTCATGACTTAGTGTGTGCATTCAGTTGACAGAGCGCTACTACAATAAAGGAGTTGAACATGACATTGAGAAAAAGAATTCTTGGGCTTTGTAAACTTAATGAACTGGGTTAAAGAGTGTGCTGCTACCTGTTGACGACATGTAGTCGAGAACCGGGCTACAGATGGGAGGAGGTGCTTATTGGCCTATTTACATGGCAACACAGTTTCATGTCCCTCTTAATTTAGGGTATAGTTTTTTTGGGGCTTATTTGGCAGTGGTTACAGTAACGCATTGTTTCATGTATCAGCATTAATAATTGGAGAAACTACTCAGGAAACATTATGTCATAGTACTACATGAATGCCCCTCTAGTTTTAAGATAGGTACGTGCATGTATTACTATTGTGATTGCCAAACAAGCCCTTAAGAAACACTGTGTCATCATGATATTTTTTAAGATATAATTTACAGTCTGTCACACAAGTATGATGCATATTTTTATTTACTTTAAAATTGTAGAGCTGAGATCAATTCACAATTTATGTGTCACCCAACAATTCAGTTCAAAGATATAAAAAGTCACAACTACTTTGTTTCTTGACGGGTCGATGCCTTAATGAGCATCAATGGGGTATTTTTGCATTGCAGATGCTTGTTTATATATCTCGATGAACGGTTGTCATTATGAGCATTGATGACGCACCATTTTGTGGTGGGGAATGCTGGAGTCTCCTCAATGATAGGTGATGGTTTTTTGGGTGAGCAGAAAGGCCCACTGCTTGACTAAAGACTAATGTCTAAGGTTAAGCCCTTGCCTTTTATTGGTTTAAGGTCTTCTTAGGGTAAAAGGTCTGCTTGACATGCCATCCTGCTGTACTTGTTTATATGTGACCTCCTTTTTTGAAGTGCAAAAAGTTGTTCAGAAAGAAAACTAGCTGCTAACCTGTCTCTGTCTTGTTCGTTGCAATAACATCATTTAGAACGGGCATGCATATGGTTGCAGGTGGAGAGATTTTAAACACCATCATTCGTGTTCAAATAGAAGCACATCTAGTGGTGCACTAGTCATTAAAATTTCAATAGTTTACGTGAATGATCAATTATCTCAACTTATTTAGCCCACTTTTTCTCAAATTTTGATGACAAATAAATAGGTTAAGATATATGGTGATTTGTGGTAGACGTGATTTGTTCAAAATGAAATTTGAAGGCACATAATCGAATTCTCAGCCAAACCAGAAGTATATATTTGCTAAAATAAAATAAGATGAAATATATGGTGAAGATTATTAGGATAAACGATCATACCCGTTATTCCTATCTAGTCATTGCTGGGTACATGGCTTCTCTGGATATGGCAAAGTTGTTTTTTGTCTTTTTTTAGTTCTTTCAATAATGAAAAATGGTTCAGTGTTCGGGCAGATTAGATTTGGATTGGTGTAGTATGCAGTGTGCTCAAGACCCAATGCATGTCACGCCATATTATTGGGTCTGAAAAGAAAATTTTCCCTATATTTTCTCTCTTTGTCATTGGGTGTTTAGCAACATGAACATTAAGAGGATTTCAATAAATATATATCAAAATTAAGATAGGTTCATGAAGCATTACATTTTAGTGTTTCAACAGTATGCTATAATCCTTAAAATAGATTTATGAGATACTAAATTAGTGTTAATGTTACCAAACTGCCCTTCATGGGATTCTTTTTGCTCTAATTTGATCATTGCTCTTAGTTTTTAAAGTAGAACTGAATTATGGGGCTTTTTGGTCTTTTCGAATGTGCAAACATTTATTTTTCTGTTACATTCAATTTATCTTGCTTAAAAATTGGTTTTTGGCTGATATATAGCATGATCGTTGGGGAGTCAAGGTCCCATCAAGGTCAATGTATGACTGAAAAATATGGACATACATAAGACAGGTGAACTTGGTAGACTTTTTTTTTAGGTTTAGAATAAGTTCATGACGTCTCTAGAATGGGTGTCTTCGAATGGCTATCGTAGGGTGATATCATAGGAAATGTGTGGTCATCAAATGTGGGTGTCTTTAAAAACGCATAAATCCTCAAAATACTTGTTTTGAGTGTATTTCACATGATACTTAAGTGGATATTCTTTGTTTTCTTTCTCTTTTTTCAGAACAGTTTAATAAGATCTCTGAATTATATTGAAAATGTTGACATCCGTATAAAAAATAGACCATGGACAATTGTTATGAAAATTATCCAACCATATAAAAAATTTTGAGCTAATTTCACTCTTATTTTAAGTTCTTTAGTCCTTCGTTTACTTTTTATTTTAACAAAAATCCTAATTTCTCTTCATAAAACAAGCTTCGACGGATCCATGATACATGTAACCAAAGTACGTATTGATTGAGCAAGATGATTTTGAGAAGTGATTTATTGTCCGATTGATCGATTTAGTTTGTAGTTCACGAAGGTTCGACATAATTTTTTTTTCTTCGATGTAAAAACAAATTATATAACATTCTAGTATTTTACAAGGTACGACATATTTTTTTCATAAAAATATAAATGATACACCGTTCACCTATTTGAAAACATATTTTATAAGTAACACCATGTTAATCATATAATGCAATTAATTAAGATGTCGGATGATCAATGCACGTAATCTATATATATGTATATATATATTCTACATAATGGTTTCATTTCTTAAAATTTTCACTGGCAGTAAGAAAATAAAAGCTTCAAAGGTACTGAGTGGGCTTTGAGTCTTTGATCTGATTAAAAGTATGAGTGTTTTATCTAGCCATATTAATTTTATAACAATATACGGTTAATGCATATACAAGTATATTATAAGAGTTATTTTTCTAATGAACAAGAAGAACTTTTGTTAGAACTGTATAAATTTATTTTGAAGAATTTTTTAAACCCAAGCAACATGTCAACTGCGAGTCTGCAAATCTAAAATTTTTTAGTGACTTAAATGTTTGACACGGAATTGGATTACCCTACAATTTTTTAGTAGCAACCAATTGTTTTGCATTTGTTTATTTGTCTCAAGATTTTGTCACTAATGTCAGCGGTCAAATTGCACAATGGTGATGGTTCTTTCATTGTAGATCACTTTTAACTTCTTTGTTCGAATTAGAAAGAATAATGATTTTGAGAAGTTTCTATTAATTACATAATTCTCATTTCATAGACAAATGAATCTCACTTTTTCTCTCTATATGTCTGCATATATTCATGTATATGTACATGTGTGCGTGCGTGTATGTCTCTCTCTCTCTCTCTCTATATATATATATATATATATATAAATATATATATAGAGAGAGAGAGAGGGAGACATTGTCGGTATGAGTCCCATAAACTATAATTTTATCCATTGATTTTTCCAAGATGGACAGCTCAGAACAATTCAATAAGGGTATTTTAATAAGGGTATTTTCTCTATAAATTGTTCACCTTTTTGAAAAATTTATTTATAAGTAACACCTTGTTAACCATGTAATGAAATTAGTAAATGTTTCATGATCAATGCACACACACATAAACACACACACACACACACACACATATATATATATATATATTTATACACACATATATATCAAAATTATTATAGATATTGGTTTCATTTCTTTGATTTTTCAAGGCAGTAAAAACCATTAAAGCTTTAAAGCTACTAAAGAAGCATAGAGTCTTTGATATGTTAAAAATAATTAGAGTTTCAGCTAGCCAGATTTAATTATATAACAAAACACAGTTAATGTGTATACAAGTGTGTAAAAAAATCATGAGACATGTTTTTCTAATTAACGAGAAGAAAATGTATAAAATAATTCGTTTGAACTGTAAAAATTTCTTTGTTTGAATTCTTTAACGATTACAGCCGGTATATTGGGAACCGATAATTTTTTACTGATGTCAGTGGTTGATTACCCACTATCTACATAAATGTTGTTTAACAAATCACTATTTTTGTTCTCTCTGATGTTTATATTATAAGGTACGAGATCCATAAATATTGATTTTTGTTGTTGATATTTCCAAGATGGACGGCTGAGAAAATTACCCAACCAGATAAAAAATCTGGGGTTAATTTTGCTCTTGTTTTAACTTTTTTAATCCTCCTGATGCTTCTTGTATTAACAGAAATCCTAACTTTTCTCTTTGTGAAACAAGCTTGGAAAGAGCCATGACACATTGACTTTGTGGACAATGAGAACTGGGTTATTGGCTGATTGATCTATTTAGTAGGGGGTTAACAAGGTTCCACATATTTTTTCCTTCGGCGTAAAATTGTAAATTATATATCATTCAAGTACTTTACAAGGGATGGCATAATTTTTTTGTAAAAATATTTTGGAAATTTTATTTATAAGTAACACCTTGTTAACCATGTAACACAATTAATTAAACGTCTCATGATCAAAGCACGTAATATATATATATATATACACTTGAAATCTGGTGAGCATTTTCTGCCTCTGAAAAATGGCTTTGCATGAGTTGGAGAAAGTTTGGAAAGTACATGTTGGTTGTCTACTCAATAAAGCAGTCTAACTGACCAATGATACGTATCTGATACTCGTGAAAAACCACTCTCCGTCCTTCTCTATCAGATTGAACCTCTTTATAAAGTTCTTGAATATGTGAATGAGGTACAACAAGACAGTTAGTCAAGATTACCCAAGACTCCATGAGATAGGTAGACACAATGTAAGAACATTAGCAACCTCAGTCAATTAACAAGCTGAAAATGGAAAAGAAAGCAAGAATTCAGAAGGCATGTAGATTATTCTACCGTCTGACCAAGTTCTTCAACAGCGCCACGGACGAATGCTTAATTTTTCAGTCTTGAAATTTTGTTATAGTTTTGTTATTATCCTTTTCTGGAATTTGAAATTGAATTAAAATTGTATGGACTGTTTCAAATTTTGATGTTAATTTTCTCATTTTATCACATTATTTAATCTTATGAATCTCATCTAAGCCCATTGATCATTCGTAAGATTTGCTCACCATCAGTCAAAATTTCAAGCTGGGGCTGGCACATAATGATCCACATTCCAAAGCGTAAAGAATCAATCATGTGATTTTTGTTAAACCAAAGGACCCTAAAATTTATTTCTAACATCTTTGACAACCTGCTGGCAGCATGCATTGGAACTTTTCTTTAAAAAATCGTAGAGTTGTCCACATGGTATGGACGGTGAAGGGAAACATTTCCATGTCCCAATCAATATGCAACAGATATATTGCTATGGAAGAATTTGATGGACACGGTCCCACGGAATGGAACAGAAGCATTGAGTTGCAGCCAATCATTGAACATACATTTTGACACCAAAGCAAGCCATCTGCAATTCTTTTTAGGAAATGAAAGAGAGCAGATTGTTGTCCACACACAAAATTTAAAGCTTATGAGTGCCAAAGAGAGCAACAAGAGGAAGGCCGAGATATGAAAAAGTCAGGCGTAATAGACATACCAATACATCTCTCTCCCTCTCCTAAGGGAAGAAGATGATGGAAATTGACGTGAGCAATTCATTTACCTGCTGCCAAGGGCCAAGATACCTAACTTTAATTCAGTATTGTAGTTGGATGGGCCTAGATTCAATTATATGGGGCAGCTTCACATGACCTGGGTAGATGTCTCTTTATATATTTAGTGTTTCCTGGAAAAAACCGCTTCTGCAAGTTTGCTGCTGCCCATGAAAAATGAACTCATGAACTGCACAAAAACTAGGAGTCACTAGTCGGTGGAAGGTTGCAGCGGGCAGCCTTGGCAGCCATCAACGAAGAATTTGGTGTGCAAGCCACTATGTACCTCCCATATGACTTGGGACCCAATTGTTTTCCATGCTGAGAATATGTGCCGCCACATGGAAAAACAGCCTGGGTAAGAGTTGACGATCCATGGGCTTTGGGAGCTATGTTTCTGGCTCTTATCATATTCAAGCAAAGGGAATCAGTTTGCAAGGCTTTGCAATCTAAAGCTGCAAGAGATGCATGGTTAAAGTCAGTTAGCCTCCTTAAACCTATCTTACCTTTCTCTTTGGGGAGGCAAAGGGGAGGCATCTGACCAGATGGCTATTGCGACAAATTTCATTCTCCTTCAATGAAATTAGCACATGCCCTTGCCTGTTCAGTTTTTTGAAGGATGGAAGGCGGGATCTTAAAGACAAGCCCCCAATATGGACTCATGTAAAACAGAGTTTCCATTACTGATATCAAATACTTTGCGGCAAAAGCATTTTTAGTTATGCATATAGGTTCCAAATTTGAACCATTTCCTGCACCAATGCTAGAACCATGTCACCCATTGTGTACGTCTATGTCATCTTTGTTTACAAATGATGTTGGAAGTTGGGTTTTTTGGCCAACTCTATTCTCTCAAATAAAGCACAAGCACATGTTAGGAAAACTTAGATACAAATACTCAAATTTGCAAAGTACAATTGGTACGGGTAAATGATAAGTGGCCTTCGATGATACAAATCCAAGTATCATGCAGAGCTTGCAAATGTATGGTAGCCAGGGCGGAGTGAAGGGGGCCTGGCAGGGCCATGTAATTTTTTAAAAGAATTCGTTTGTTGATTAATTATTTTTAGTATTACATGTTTTTGTTCTTGTTTAATGATTACAATTCGTTTTCTACTTGATAAGTTATTTAAATGAGGGAGATGGGCTTTATGCTTCACTTGTTTTAGAATTCAGGAAGACTGTTAGTCAGGACTACCCAAGCCTCCATGAGACAGGTAGACATAATGTAAGAAGATTAGCAATAACACACTGGTGGGTCTTTCCCAGTCCTTTATGAAGCAGAAAATGGAAAAGGAAGCAAGAATTCAGAAGGCATGTAGATTACTTATATTCTACAGTCGGACATTTTTTGTAAGCAAAAGTATTGATCATGACATGGGATCACCTAGCTGGAAGGCATTGTTTCATCACCATTGGAACCATGGAACAATCAGTACTTTTCCTTACAATTACAACAGAATTATACGTACCTTCTTTCCTTTGCCATTTTTAGCTTCTTAAAGGATGGACAAAGACCCACCAATGGTTTATTGCTATTGTTGTTATATTGTGTATAATTCCTGTCTCATGGAGTCTTGGGTGCAGCTGACTAACCGTCCTCCCAAAGTCCAAGCCATGTGAAGCACAAAAGCCATGCATGTTATACGTCATTTATTTTGTGTATAACGTTTATCATGTCTGTCTCTCCCTTTACCTTCTACTAAATCACCTTTTCACCATGTTAATCATATAATGCAATTAATTAAGATGTCGGATGATCAATGCACGTAATCTATATATATGTATATATATATTCTACAGAATGGTTTCATTTCTTAAAATTTTCACTGGCAGTAAGAAAATAAAAGCTTCAAAGGTACTGAGTGGGCTTTGAGTCTTTGATCTGATTAAAAGTATGAGTGTTTTATCTAGCCATATTAATTTTATAACAATATACGGTTAATGCATATACAAGTATATTATAAGAGTTATTTTTCTAATGAACAAGAAGAACTTTTGTTAGAACTATATAAATTTATTTTGAAGAATTCTTTAAACCCATGCAACATGTCAACTGCGAGTCTGCAAATCTAAAATTTTTTAGTGACTTAAATGTTTGACACGGAATTGGATTACCCTACAATTTTTTAGCAGCAACCAATTGTTTTGCATTTGTTTATTTGTCTCAAGATTTTGTCACTAATGTCAGCGGTCAAATTGCACAATGGTGATGGTTCTTTCATTGTAGATCACTTTTAACTTTTTTGTTCGAATTAGAAAGAATAATGATTTTGAGAAGTTTCTATTAATTCATAATTCTCATTTCATAGACAAATGAATCTCACTTTTTCTCTCTATATGTCTGCATATATTCATGTATATGTACATGTGTGCGTGCGTGTATGTCTCTCTCTCTCTCTCTCTCTATATATATATATATATATAGAGAGAGAGAGAGAGAGGGAGACATTGTCGGTATGAGTCCCATAAACTATAATTTTATCCATTGATTTTTCCAAGATGGACAGCTCAGAACAATTCAATAAGGGTATTTTAATAAGGGTATTTTCTCTACAAATTGTTCACCTTTTTGAAAAATTTATTTATAGGTAACACCTTGTTAACCATGTAATGAAATTAGTAAATGTTTCATGATCAATGCACACACACACAAACACACACACACACACACATATATATAGATATATATATTTATACACACATATATATCAAAATTATTATAGATATTGGTTTCATTTCTTTGATTTTTCAAGGCAGTAAAAAACATTAAAGCTTTAAAGCTACTAAAGAAGCTTAGAGTCTTTGATATGTTAAAAACAATTAGAGTTTCTGCTAGCCAGATTTAATTATATAACAAAACACAGTTAATGTGTATACAAGTGTGTAAAAAAATCATGAGACATGTTTTTCTAATTAATGAGAAGAAAATGTATAAAATAATTCGTTTGAACTGTAAAAATTTCTTTGTTTGAATTCTTTAACGATTACAGCTGGTATATTGGGAACCGATAATTTTTTACTGATGTCAGTGGTTGATTACCCACTATCTACATAAATGTTGTTTAACAAATCACTATTTTTGTTCTCTCTGATGTTTATATTTTAAGGTACGAGATCCATAAATATTGATTTTAGTTGTTGATATTTCCAAGATGGACGGCTGAGAAAATTACCCAACCAGATAAAAAATCTGGGGTTAATTTTGCTCTTGTTTTAACTTTTTTAATCCTCCTGATGCTTCTTGTATTAACAGAAATCCTAACTTTTCTCTTTGTGAAACAAGCTTGGAAAGAGCCATGACACATTGACTTTGTGGACAATGAGAACTGGGTTATTGGCTGATTGATCTATTTAGTAGGGGGTTAACAAGGTTCCACATATTTTTTCCTTCGGCGTAAAATTGTAAATTATATATCATTCAAGTACTTTACAAGGGATGGCATAATTTTTTGTAAAAATATTTTGGAAATTTTATTTATAAGTAACACCTTGTTAACCATGTAACACAATTAATTAAACGTCTCATGATCAAAGCGCGTAATATATATAGATATATATATATACACTTGAAATCTGGTGAGCATTTTCTGCCTCTGAAAAATGGCTTTGCATGAGTTGGAGAAAGTTTGGAAAGTACATGTTGGTTGTCTACTCAATAAAGCAGTCTAACTGACCAATGATACGTATCTGATACTCGTGAAAAACCACTCTCCGTCCTTCTCTATCAGATTGAACCTCTTTATAAAGTTCTTGAATATGTGAATGAGGTACAGGAAGACAGTTAGTCAAGATTACCCAAGACTCCATGAGATAGGTAGACACAATGTAACAACATTAGCAACCTCAGTCAATTAACAAGCTGAAAATGGAAAAGAAAGCAAGAATTCAGAAGGCATGTAGATTATTCTACCGTCTGACCAAGTTCTTCAACAGTGCCACGGACGAATGCTTAATTTTTCAGTCTTGAAATTTTGTTATAGTTTTGTTATTATCCTTTTCTGGAATTTGACATTCAATTAAAATTGTATGGACTGTTTCAAATTTTGATGTTAATTTTCTCATTTTATCACATTATTTAAACTTATGAATCTCATCTAAGCCCATTGATCATTCGTAAGATTTGCTCACCATCAGTCAAAATTTCAAGCTGGGGCTGGCACATAATGATCCACATTCCAAAGCGTAAAGAATCAATCATGTGATTTTTGTTAAACCAAAGGACCCTAAAATTTATTTCTAACATCTTTGAGAACCTGCTGGCAGCATGCATTGGAACTTTTCTTTAAAAAATCGTAGAGTTGTCCACATGGTATGGACGGTGAAGGGAAACATTTCCATGTCCCAATCAATATGCAACAGATATATTGCTATGGAAGAATTTGATGGACACGGTCCCACGGAATGGAACAGAAGCATTGAGTTGCAGCCAATCATTGAACATACATTTTGACACCAAAGCAAGCCATCTGCAATTCTTTTTAGGAAATGAAAGAGAGCAGATTGTTGTCCACACACAAAATTTAAAGCTTATGAGTGCCAAAGAGAGCAACAAGAGGAAGGCCGAGATATGAAAAAGTCAGGCGTAATAGACATACCAATACATCGCTCTCCCTCTCCTAAGGGAAGAAGATGATGGAAATTGACGTGAGCAATTCATTTACCTGCTGCCAAGGGCCAAGATACCTAACTTTAATTCAGTATTGTAGTTGGATGGGCCTAGATTCAATTATATGGGGGAGCTTCACATGACCTGGGTAGATGTCTCTTTATATATTTAGTGTTACCTGGAAAAAACAGCTTCTGCAAGTTTGCTGCTGCCCATGAAAAATGAACTCATGAACTGCACAAAAACTAGGAGTCACTAGTCGGTGGAAGGTTGCACCGGGCAGCCTTGGCAGCCATCAATGAAGAATTTGGTGTGCAAGCCACTATGTACCTCCCATATGACTTGGGACCCAATTGTTTTCCATGCTGAGAATATGTGCCGCCACATGGAAAAACAGCCTGGGTAAGAGTTGACGATCCATGGGCTTTGGGAGCTATGTTTCTGGCTCTTATCATATTCAAGCAAAGGGAATCAGTTTGCAAGGCTTTGCAATCTAAAGCTGCAAGAGATGCATGGTTAAAGTCAGTTAGCCTCCTTAAACCTATCTTACCTTTCTCTTTGGGGAGGCAAAGGGGAGGCATCTGACCAGATGGCTATTGCGACAAATTTCATTCTCCTTCAATGAAATTAGCACATGCCCTTGCCTGTTCAGTTTTTTGAAGGATGGAAGGCGGGATCCTAAAGACAAGCCCCCAATATGGACTCATGTAAAACAGAGTTTCCATTACTGATATCAAATACTTTGTGGCAAAAGCATTTTTAGTTATGCATATAGGTTCCAAATTTGAACCATTTGCTCCACCAATGCTAGAACCATGTCACCCATTGTGTACGTCTATGTCATCTTTGTTTATAAATGATGTTGGAAGTTGGGTTTTTTGGCCAACTCTATTCTCTCAAATAAAGCACAAGCACATGTTAGGAAAACTTAGATACAAATACTCAAATTTGCAAAGTACAATTGGTACGGGTAAATGATAAGTTGCCTTCGATGATACAAATCCAAGTATCATGCAGAGCTTGCAAATGTATGGTAGCCGGGGCGGAGTGAAGGGGGCCTGGCAGGGCCATGTAATTTTTTAAAAGAATTCGTTTGTTGATTAATTATTTTTAGTATTACATGTTTTTGTTCTTGTTTAATGATTACAATTCGTTTTCTACTTGATAAGTTATTTAAATGAGGGAGATGGGCTTTATGCTTCACTTGTTTTAGAATTCAGGAAGACTGTTAGTCAGGACTACCCAAGCCTCCATGAGACAGGTAGACATAATGTAAGAAGATTAGCAATAACACACTGGTGGGTCTTTCCCAGTCCATTGTGAAGCAGAAAATGGAAAAGGAAGCAAGAATTCAGAAGGCATGTAGATTACTTATATTCTACAGTCGGACATTTTTTGTAAGCAAAAGTATTGATCATGACATGGGATCACCTAGCTGGAAGGCATTGTTTCATCACCATTGGAACCATGGAACAATCAGTACTTTTCCTTACAATTACAACAGAATTATACGTACCTTCTTTCCTTTGCCATTTTTAGCTTCTTAAAGGATGGACAAAGACCCACCAGTGGTTTATTGCTATTGTTGTTATATTGTGTATAATTCCTGTCTCATGGAGTCTTGGGTGCAGCTGACTAACCGTCCTCCCAAAGTCCAAGCCATGTGAAGCACAAAAGCCATGCATGTTATACGTCATTTATTTTGTGTATAACGTTTATCATGTCTGTCTCCCCCTTTACCTTCTACTAAATCACCTTTTCAGATGAAAATGCAGAATATATATATATATATATATATATATATATATATATATATATATATATATATATATATATATATATATATATATATATGTATGTATGTATGTATATAATTGGAGATTGATGGGAGCTGCTCATTTACTTACTGCCAAGGGCCGAGATACTTATGCATATAGGTTCCAAATTTGAATAATTTGCTGCACCAGAGATAGAACCATATCACCCATTGTATAAAGTCTAGACATGTTGTTTTTAAATGTTGTTACAAGTTAGGGGTTTTTTGGCCAACTCTATTGTATCAAATAAAGCCCAAGCACATTTTAGGAAAACATAGATACAAATACTCAAAATTTGGAAAGTACAATTAGTAGGGGTAAATGAAAAGTAGCCTTCGATGTAAACAATAATATTGAAACATAAAATTGTCATTTTGTCATGGTTGCATCGAAAATTTCTTCAACAATATTCAAACCTAAAATTGCCTTTCTTGTTTTTTATATATCAAAATTTGAATTTTTTTACTTATGCATATAACGTTGCTTGAAACATTACATTCCGATATATTTCACTCACATGTTTTTTTTCTATAAATTTGATTGTTGAAGCTGGAAAAATCCAAGTATCATACAGAGCTTGCAAATGTATGGTAGTAGGGGCAGAGCCAAAGGGGGCCGATAGGGCCTTGTACTTTTTTAAAGGAATTTGCTAATTGAATCATTATTTTTAGTATTACATGTTTTTGTTATTGTTTAATGATTAAAATTTGTTTCTACTTGATAAGAGATTATAAATAAAAAAGTGATCATAATTTAAATGATGTACATGGCCTTTATGCTTCACTGGTTTAGACTTTAGGAAGACAGTTAGTCAGGATTAGCCAAGCCTCCATGAGACACGTAGACAAAATGTAAGAACATTAGCAATAACACACTGGTGGGTCTTTCTCATTCCATTGTGAAGCTGAAAATGGAAAAGGAAGCAGGAATTCAGAAGGCATGTAGGTTAATTCTATTCTACAATCAACATTTTTTGTAAGCAAAAGTATTGATTGTGACATGGGATCATGTTGCTGGAAGGCATTGTTTCATCACCATTGGAACCATGGAATAATCAATACTTTTGCTTACAATTACAATAGAATTATACATACCTTCCTTCCTTTGCCATTTTCAGATTCTCATTGGATGGACAAAAACACACTAGTGGCTTATTGCTAATGTTGTTACATTGTGTATAATTGCCAGTCTCTTGGAGTCTTGGGTGCAGCTGACTAACCGTCTTCCCGAAGTCCAAGCCACGTGAAGCACAAAAGCTATGCATATTTACTTATTCATTTTGAGTATAACCTTTGTCATGTCTGTCTCTCCCTTTACCTTCTAAAAAAATTGCCATTTGAGAAGAAAATGCAGAATATATATACACATATACACATTAAGAACTGGAAACCTGAGATTAAAGACAATCACAATTAATAGCATTCTTAATCAATTATTATGTTTTTTTTTCTTTTTTGCCTCCTTATACAAGAATGAATAAAATTAAGACACCACACCACGAGTGGATATACAAAAGTTGAGGAGAAAAATGGATGCTCAATTATAGGAATATATCCAAAATTATGGGGCACTAATGAAAATTGTAAAAGGTAAATGGATAAATGGATGATGCGTTGCATGGGCTCCTGCATGGTGCTCAACAATATCCACTCTCAAGACTGAGCCATGGTACAGGCACAAGCACTCACCATCGGAAAAATATCAGGAATCTTTTTTTTCCGCATTTTTTATTTATTTATCCAGTTTTTCAGAAATATTTGTGAGTGGAAGATCCAGACATGAGTTCTAGTTGTCCCGCTATGGCAAACCCATTCCCTACAGTACCCAGCCAATGGTCAACAAGACAAACAAGCTTTATATGTTATCTCTTTTTTAAAATTTTTTGAAGATTGTTTAGCATTGGAACATGAGTGTTATCAAGTTGTATTAAGTTTTAGGATAGATTCATGAAACACTACCTTTAGTGATTCATCAAACTACCATAACCTTTGAAATAGATTCATGGAATACTAAACTAATTTTATGATACTGAACACTATTTATGGTGATCTTTTTTACAATAATTTTACCATTGCATTTTGATCTAAAGTTGAAAGTATGTTAGGGGGCTGTTTGGTCTTCTCGGACTTCCAAACATTCTCTTTCTGTTATGTTCAATATATTTTGCTTAAAAATTGGTTTTTGAATGATGTGTAGCAAGATCGGTGGGGAGTCAAGGTCCCATCAAGGTGAATGTATGACTGGAAATTATCCGGCACTAGAATAGAATAAGGTCATGGGGTCGCCGAAAAGGGTGTGTAGAAATGGCTATGGTAGGGTGATATTAAGGCAATGGTGTGGCTACGTATTATAAAACATAATTTTCTTCTTATCTAACACTACTTAAGTATTTAATGGTTCCGAATCACATAATGAAAAGAAGATACATGCCCGTTTTTGGCATTCTATGATTGACGTATGACAACTTTAACTTGCCAGCCCTAGACCATGTTTACATTTTCTAAAAAGGGCATGTGCCAAACATGCAATGCTCGTTTCTTGATAGGAAACTAAATATGTCTTAAAGAGGGCATGTAACAAAACACTCTTTTGGATGTCATAAACAAAGAGACATGATATATATATATATATATAAACTGAACCATGCTTCTAGTATTAATATGTCAAAAGTGAAAGTTCATTTGAGCCATCTGATCTTTAGGTCGGAAGCCTCAGATGTTGGCTTCTTTGTTTTTGTTTAGTAATTTTTAACATCTTCTCTGTCCCCGATGCCTTCCTCCTTTCATGATTTTCTCAATCCCTTCCTCCATCCCTCATCGAAAAGTGCTGACAACAGCCTCACAATCCTCCCCAAATCCAACGGAGGTCCTCCTTTGTGTTAACAAAAGATGGGTGGATTATTCCACCCATCTCTGCTGCCACCACCGGCACCCCAAGAATTGGTGTAGTCTTGGCGCCCCTTCCCCCAGCTGTGTTAAACCAGGGATGCTACTTAACACAGCTGGGTGGGAGGAAGAGGGAAGGAGGCATCAGGTTGAGAGAAAATGTTAAAAAATAAAAAATAAAAAAAAGCTAGCATCAGAGCCGAAAGATCTGATGGCTTAGATCAACTGTCATTTTGACAAAAATATCAGTCATGGTTAAACTTCTCTCTCCCCCTCACTCCTTCTTTTATATATATAATAACTTGTTGGAAATCTAATTTTTTTCAACTAAGGTCATGGATCATCATTTACAAAAGTGAGAATTCATTTAAAGCAGATTTTCAGGCTTAAAATTTCATCTGTTACCACAATTTTTTTTCTTTTGGCATGTTGGAATGGGGGCACACAGAATTTTACCTAAAACATTGCTTCTCAAAACAGGTAGCTCAATTGTGGTACCTGTCTTATCCTTGTCAAAATGCAAAGACAACATTCATTGTATCTCCATACATGCCAATTAGATAATATTTGTAATACATCATCAGCAAAGAGGATTT
>NC_045151.1:4008583-4055926 GCF_008831285.2 Nymphaea colorata
AATGAATTGAAATCACAAGTTTGTATCAATACGAGTGGGATTTAAGCGATTCATCTGAGCACGCATATTTCATTGAATGTGATTAACTTGTTGCTACATCCACGTTGACTGATTTAGTGGATTTAAATCACAAGTCGCATGAAAATGAACAAAATTCAAGTGGTTCATTTGCTCTTTTATAGTTAATCTAATGTGTTTCAGTTGTTATTACATGTATAAGTAATGATTGAAATCACAATTCATATGGACACAAATCTGATGTATACATTAGTTTGATGCTTCTAGTTAGTCAAATAAGTAGAACTTTTTGTTCGTTTCAATACGAGAACTCATTGAATTAAGTAAAAGGGTCAAACAAAAGCATAGATCCATTTGTATCCATATGAACTTGTGATTTCGATCATTTAAATCGTTCGTTAGACATATATAATAACAAGCGAAACACATTAGATTAAATATAGGGAAGCTAACGACTAGAATCTTATTCATTCTCGTACAAACTTGTGATTTCGATCAAATAAATCATTCAAAATGGATGAACTAACAAGTTAAAAACATTCAATTAAAAGTGTGATCAAATGAATCGCTTAAATCCCATCGTGTTTATACGAACAACTGATTTCAATCGCTTATATCGCGTACTATAGATGTAACGACAAGTTTATTTCTTTCGATTAAGTACTAGAGATGAAACTAATGCATAGATTCCATTTTTAACTATATGAAGTGGTGATTTCAATCATTTAAATCGTTCTTTATAGAAGTAATAAACAGTGGAACACATTAGTAACTATAAGGGATCAATTGAATGACTTGAATCACAAACTAATGCGTGAATGTGCTTAAACATGCATGTTGAATGATTTAGTGGAATGAAATCACAAGCTTGTATGTACATAAAAACATTTAAGTTATTTACTTGCTGTATTTCAGTTAATATAATGTGTTTCGCTTGTTTTTACATCATAACAAGTGATTTAAATGTTCAAACTAAAGTTTGTATGAAAAAAATGAGATTCATGTCATCGTTTCATCGCTTATCATTAGCCTAATGCATTTCACTTGTTATTACATGTACAGTGATTGATTTTGTTGATTGAAATCACAAGTCCAAATGGATTTAAATGGGATCTACGCATTAGTTTGATCTCTTGTAGTCAATCCAATGAATTGAACTTGTAATTACATCATAGTAAGTTTAATGAATTGAAATCACAAGTTTGTATCAATACGAGTGGGATTTAAGCGATTCATCTGAGCACGCATATTTCATTGAATGTGATTAACTTGTTGCTACATCCACGTTGAATGATTTAGTGGATTTAAATCACAAGTTTGCATGAAAATGAACGAAATTCAAGTGGTTCATTTCCTCTTTTATAGTTAATCTAAAGTGTTTCACTGTTAATACATGTATAAGTAATGATTTAAATGATTGAAATCACAATTCATATGGACACAAATCTGATGTATACATTAGTTTGATGCTTCTAGTTAGTCCAATAAGTAGAACTTTTATTCGTTTGATTACGAGAACTCATTGAATTAAGTAAAAGGGTTCAAACAAAAGCATATATCCCACTTGCATTCTTATGAACTTAGGATTTGAATCATTTAAATCATTCGTCACACATGTAATAACAAGTGAAACACATTAGATTAAATACAGAGGAGCACATTAACGACTTGAATCTTATTATTCATTCTTGTACAAACTCGTGATTTCGATCAAATAAATCATTCAAAATGGATGTATTAACAAGTTAAAAACATTCATTTAAATATGTGTGATCAAATGAATCGCTTAAATCACATTCGTGTTTATACGAACAACTGATTTCAATCGCTTATATCGCAGACTATAGATGTAACGACAAGTTTATTTCTAGGGATGAAACTAATGCATAGATTTCATTTTTAAATATATGAACTGGTGATTTCAATCATTTAAATCGTTCTTTATAGAAGTAATAAACAGTGAAACACACTAGGTTAACCATAAGGATCAATTGAATGACTTGAATGACAAACTAATGCGTGAATCTGCTTGAACATGCATGTTGAATGATTAAGTGATATGAAATCACAAGCTTGTATGTACATAAAAGACATTTCAATTATCTACTTGCTGTATTTCAGTTAATATAATGTGTTTCGCTTGTTTTACATCTATAACGAATGATTTAAATGGTTCAAACAAAAAGTTTGTAAGAAAAAATGAGATTCACGTCATTCGTTTGATCGCTTATCATTAGCCTAATGCGTTTCACTTGTTATTACATGTACAAAAATCGATTTTGTTGATTGAAATCACAAGTTCAAATGGATGCAAATGGGATCTACGCATTAGTTTGATCTCTTGTAGTCAATCCAATGAATTGAACTTGTAGTTACATCAATAGTAAGGATCTAATGAATTGAAATCACAAGTTTGTATCAATACGAGTGGGATTTAAGCGATTCATCTGAGCACGCATATTTCATTGAATGTGATTAACTTATTGCTACATCCACGTTGACTGATTTAGTGGATTTAAATCACAAGTCTGCATGAAAATGAACAAAATTCAAGTGGTTCATTTGCCCTTTTATAGTTAATCTAATGTGTTTCAGTTGTTATTACATGTATAAGTAATGATTTAAATGATTGAAATCACCAATTCATATGGACACAAATCTGATGTATACATTAGTTTGATGCTTCTAGTTAGTCAAATAAGTAGAACTTTTTGTTCGTTTCAATACGAGAACTCATTGAATTAAGTAAAACGGGTCAAACAAAAGCATAGATCCCATTTGTATCCATATGAACTTGTGATTTCGATCATTTAAATCGTTCGTTAGACATATAATAACAAGCGAAACACATTAGATTAAATATAGGGAAGCTAACGACTAGAATCTTATTCATTCTTGTACAAACTTGTGATTTCGATCAAATAAATCATTCAAAATGGATGAACTAACAAGTTAAAAACATTCAATTAAAAGTGTGATCAAATGAATCGCTTAAATCCCAATCGTGTTTATACGAACAACTGATTTCAATCGCTTATATCGCGTACTATAGATGTAACGACAAGTTTATTTCTTTCGATTAAGTACTAGAGATGAAACTAACGCATAGATTCCATTTTTAACTATATGAAGTGGTGATTTCAATCATTTAAATCGTTCTTTATAGAAGTAATAAACAGTGGAACACATTAGCCTAACTATAAGGGATCAATTGAATGACTTGAATCACAAACTAATGCGTGAATGTGCTTAAACATGCATGTTGAATGATTTAGTGGAATGAAATCACAAGCTTGTATGTACATAAAAGACATTTAAGTTATTCACTTGCTGTATTTCAGTTAATATAATGTGTTTCGCTTGTTTTTACATCCATAACAAATGATTTAAATGGTTCAAACAAAAAGTTTGTATGAAAAAATGAGATTCACGTCATTCGTTTCATCGCTTATCATTAGCCTAATGCATTTCACTTGTTATTACATGTACAGTGATTGATTTTGTTGATTGAAATCACAAGTCCAAATGGATTTAAATGGGATCTACGCATTAGTTTGATCTCTTGTAGTCAATCCAATGAGTTGAACTTGTAATTACATCAATAGTAAGGTTCTAATGAATTGAAATCACAAGTTCGTATCAATACGAGTGGGATTTAAGCGATTCATCTGAGCACGCATATTTCATTGAATGTGATTAACTTGTTGCAACATCCACGTTGAATGATTTATTGGATTTAAATCACAAGTTTGCATGAAAATGAACGAAATTCAAGTGGTTCATTTCCTCTTTTATAGTTAATCTAAAGTGTTTCACTTGTTAATACATGTATAAGTAATGATTTAAATGATTGAAATCACCAATTCATATGGACACAAATCTGATGTATACATTAGTTTGATGCTTCTAGTTTGTCCAATAAGCAGAACTTTTTATTCGTTTGATTACGAGAACTCATTGAATTAAGTAAAAGGGTTCAAACAAAAGCATAGATCCCACTTGCATTCTTATGAACTTGGGATTTGAATCATTTAAATCGTTCGTTACACATGTAATAACAAGTGAAACACATTAGATTAAATATAGAGGTGCACATTAACGACTTTAATCTTATTATTCATTCTTGTACAAACTCGTGATTTCGATCAAATAAATCATTCAAAATGGATGTATTAACAAGTTAAAAACATTCATTTAAATATGTCTGATCAAATGAATCGCTTAAATCACACTCGTGTTTATACGAACAACTGATTTCAATCGCTTATATCGCGGACTATAGATGTAACGACAAGTTTATTTCTAGGGATGAAACTAATGCATAGATTTCATTTTTAACTATATGAAATGGTGATTTCAATCATTTAAATCGTTCTTTATAGAAGTAATAAACAGTGAAACACACTAGGTTAACCATAAGTAATCAATTGAATAACTTGAATGACAAACTAATGCATGAATGTGCTTGAACATGCATGTTGAATGATTTAGTGATATGAAATCACAAGCTTGTATGTACAGAAAAGACATTTCAATTATCTACTTGCTGTATTTTAGTTAATATAATGTGTTTCGCTTGTTTTTACATCTATAACGAATGATTTAAATGGTTCAAACTAAAAGTTTGTAAGAAAAATGAGATTCACGTCATTCGTTTGATCGCTTATCATTAGCCTAATGCGTTTCACTTGTTATTACATGTACAATGATCGATTTTGTTGATTGAAATCACAAGTTCAAATGGATGCAAATGGGATCTACGCATTAGTTTGATCTCTTGTAGTCAATCCAATGAGTTGAACTTGTAGTTACATCAATAGTAAGGATCTAATGAATTGAAATCACAAGTTTGTATCAATACGAGTGGGATTTAAGCGATTCATCTGAGCACGCATATTTCATTGAATGTGATTAACTTGTTGCTACATCCACGTTGACTGATTTAGTGGATTTAAATCACAAGTCTGCATGAAAATGAACAAAATTCAAGTGGTTCATTTGCCCTTTTATAGTTAATCTAATGTGTTTCAGTTGTTATTACATGTATAAGTAATGATTGAAATCACCAATTCATATGGACACAAATCTGATGTATACATTAGTTTGATGCTTCTAGTTAGTCAAATAAATAAAACTTTTTGTTCGTTTCAATACGAGAACTCATTGAATTAAGTAAAACGGGTCAAACAAAGCATAGATCCCATTTGTATCCATATGAACTTGTGATTTCGATCATTTAAATCGTTCGTTAGACATATAATAACAAGCGAAACACATTAGATTAAATATAGGGAAGCTAACGACTAGAATCTTATTCATTCTCGTACAAACTTGTGATTTCGATCAAATAAATCATTCAAAATGGATGAACTAACAAGTTCAAAACATTCAATTAAAAGTGTGATCAATTGAATCGCTTAAATCCCAACCGTGTTTATACGAACAACTGATTTCAATCGCTTATATCGCGTACTATAGATGTAACGACAAGTTTATTTCTTTCGATTAAGTACTAGAGATGAAACTAATGCATAGATTCTATTTTTAACTATATGAAGTGGTGATTTCAATCATTTAAATCGTTCTTTATAGAAGTAATAAACAGTGGAACACATTAGCCAAACTATAAGGGATCAATTGAATGACTTGAATCACAAACTAATGCGTGAATGTGCTTAAACATGCATGTTGAATGATTTAGTGGAATGAAATCACAAGCTTGTATGTACATAAAAGACATTTAAGTTATTCACTTGCTGTATTTCAGTTAATATAATGTGTTTCGCTTGTTTTTACATCCATAACAAGTGATTTAAATGGTTCAAACTAAAAGTTTGTATGAAAAAATGAGATTCACGTCATTCGTTTCATTGCTTATCATTCGCCTAATGCATTTCACTTGTTATTACATGTACAGTGATTGATTTTGTTGATTGAAATCACAAGTCCAAATGGATTTAAATGGGATCTACGCATTAGTTTGATCTCTTGTAGTCAATCCAATGAGTTGAACTAGTAATTACATCAATAGTAAGGTTCTAATGAATTGAAATCACAAGTTTGTATCAATACGAGTGGGATTTAAGCGATTCATCTGAGCACGCATATTTCATTGAATGTGACTAACTTGTTGCTACATCCACGTTGAATGATTTAGTGGATTTAAATCACAAGTTTGCATGAAAATGAACGAAATTCAAGTGGTTCATTTTCTCTTTTATAGTTAATCTAAAGTGTTTCACTTGTTAATACATGTATAAGTAATGACTTAAATGATTGAAATCACCAATTCATATGGACACAAATCTGATGTATACATTAGTTTGATGCTTCTAGTTAGTCCAATAAGCAGAACTTTTTATTCGTTTGATTACGAGAACTCATTTAATTAAGTAAAAGGGTTGAAACAAAAGCATAGATCTCACTTGCATTCTTATGAACTTGGGATTTGAATCATTTAAATCGTTCGTTACACATGTAATAACAAGTGAAACACATTAGATTAAATATAGAGGTGCACATTAATGACTTGAATCTTATTATTCATTCTTGTACAAACTCGTGATTTCGATCAAATAAATCATTCAAAATGGATGTATTAACAAGTTAAAAACATTCATTTAAATATGTGTGATCAAATGAATCGCTTAAATCACACTCGTGTTTATACGAACAACTGATTTCAATCGCTTATATCGCGGACTATAGATGTAACGACAAGTTTATTTCTAGGGATGAAACTAATGCATAGATTTCATTTTTAACTATATGAACTGGTGATTTCAATCATTTAAATCGTTCTTTATAGAAGTAATAAACAGTGAAACACACTAGGTTAACCATAAGGGATCAATTAAATGACTTGAATGACAAACTAATGCGTGAATGTGCTTGAATATGCATGTTGAATGATTAAGTGATATGAAATCACAAGCTTGTATGTACATAAAAGACATTTCAATTATCTACTTGCTGTCTTTCAGTTAATATAATGTGTTTCGTTTGTTTTTACATCTATAACGAATGATTTAAATGGTTCAAACTAAAAGTTTGTAAGAAAAAATGAGATTCACGTCATTCGTTTGATCGCTTATCATTAGCCTAATGCGTTTCACTTGTTATTACATGTACAATGATTGATTTTGTTGATTGAAATCACAAGTTCAAATGGATGCAAATGGGATCTACGCATTAGTTTGATCTCTTGTAGTCAATCCAATGAGTTGAACTTGTAGTTACATCAATAGTAAGGATCTAATGAATTGAAATCACAAGTTTGTATCAATACGAGTGGGATTTAAGCGATTCATCTGACCACGCATATTTCATTGAATGTGATTAACTTGTTGCTACATCCACGTTGACTGATTTAGTGGATTTAAATCACAAGTCTGCATAAAAATGAACAAAATTCAAGTGGTTCATTTGCTCTTTTATAGTTAATCTAATGTGTTTCAGTTGTTATTACCTGTATAAGTAATTATTGAAATCACCAATTCATATGGACACAAATCTGATGTATACATTAGTTTGATGCTTCTAGTTAGTCAAATAAGTAGAACTTTTTGTTCGTTTCAATACGAGAACTCATTGAATTAAGTAAAACGGGTCAAACAAAAGCACAGATCCCATTTGTATCAATATGAACTTGTGATTTTGATCATTTAAATCGTTCGTTAGACATATAATAACAAGCGAAACACATTAGATTAAATATAGGGAAGCTAACGACTAGAATCTTATTCATTCTCGTACAAACTTGTGATTTCGATCAAATAAATAATTCAAAATGGATGAACTAACAAGTTAAAAACATTGAATTAAAAGTGTGATAAAATGAATCCCTTAAATTCCAATCGTGTTTATACGAACAACTGATTTCAATCGCTTATATCGCGTACTATAGATGTAACGACAAGTTTATTTCTTTCGATTAAGTACTAGAGATCAAACTAATACATAGATTCCATTTTTAACTATATGAAGCGGTGATTTCAATCATTTAAATCGTTCTTTATAGAAGTAATAAACAGTGGAACACATTAGCCTAACTATAAGGGATCAATTGAATGACTTGAATCACAAACTAATGCGTGAATGTGCTTAAACATGCATGTTGAATGATTTAGTGGAATGAAATCACAAGCTTCTATGTACATAAAAGACATTTAAGTTATTCACTTGTTGTATTTCAGTTAATATAATGTGTTTCGCTTGTTTTTACATCCATAACAAATGATTTAAATGGTTCAAACTAAAAGTTTGTATGAAAAAATGAGATTCACGTCATTCGTTTCATCGCTTATCATTAGCCTAATGCATTTCACTTGTTATTACATGTACAGTGATTGATTTTGTTGATTGAAATCACAAGTCCAAATGGATTTAAATAGGATCTACGCATTAGTTTGATCTCTTGTAGTCAATCCAATGAGTTGAACTTGTAATTACATCAATAGTAAGGTTCTAATGAATTGAAATCAGAATTTTGTATCAATACGAGTGGGATTTAAACTATTCATCAGAGCACGCATATTTTATTGAATGTGATTAACTTGTTGCTACATCCACGTTGAATGATTTAGTGGATTTAAATCACAAGTTTGCATGAAAATAAACAAAATTCAAGTTGTTCATTTCATCTTTTATAGTTAATCTAAAGTGTTTCACTTGTTAATACATGTATAAGTAATGATTTAAATGATTGAAATCACCAATTCATATGGACACAAATCTGATGTATACATTAGTTTGATGCTTCTATTTAGTCCAATAAGCAGAACTTTTTATTCGTTTGATTACGAGAACTCATTGAATTAAGTAAAAGGGTTCAAACAAAAGCATATATCCCACTTGCATTCTTATGAACTTGGGATTTGAATCATTTAAATCGTTCGTTACACATGTAATAACAAGTAAAACACATTAGATTAAATATAGAGGAGCACATTAACGACTTGAATCTTATTATTCATTCTTGTACAAACTCGTGATTTCGATCAAATAAATCATTCAAAATGGATGTATTAACAACTTAAAAACATTCATTTAAATATGTGTGATCAAATGAATCGCTTAAATCACACTCGTGTTTATACGAACAACTGATTTCAATCGCTTATATCACGGACTATAGATGTAACGACAAGTTTATTTCTAGGGATGAAACTAATGCATAGATTTCATTTTTAACTATATGAACTGGTGATTTCAATCATTTAAATCGTTCTTTATAGAAGTAAAAAACAGTGAAACACACTAGGTTAACCATAAGGGATCAATTGAATGACTTGAATGACAAACTAATGCGTGAATGTGCTTGAACATGCATGTTGAATGATTAAGTGATATGAAATCACAAGCTTGTATGTACATAAAAGACATTTCAATTATCTACTTGCTGTATTTCAGTTAATATAATGTGTTTCGCTTGTTTTTACATCTATAACGAATGATTTAAATGGTTCAAACTAAAAGTTTGTAAGAGAAAATGAGATTCACGTCATTCGTTTGATCGCTTATCATTAGCCTAATGCGTTTCACTTGTTATTACATGTACAATGATCGATTTTGTTGATTGAAATCACAAGTTCAAATGGATGCAAATGGGTCTACGCATTAGTTTGATCTCTTGTAGTCAATCTAATGAGTTGAACTTGTAGTTACATCAATAGTAAGGATCTAATGAATTGAAATCACAAGTTTGTATCAATACGAGTGGGATTTAAGCGATTCATCTGAGCAGGCATATTTCATTGAATGTGATTAACTTGTTGCTACATCCACGTTGACTGATTTAGTGGATTTAAATCACAAGTCTGCATGAAAATGAACAAAATTCAAGTGGTTCATTTGCTCTTTTATAGTTAATCTAATGTGTTTCAGTTGTTATTACATGTATGAGTAAGGATTGAAATCACCAATTCATATGGACACAAATCTGATGTATACATTAGTTTGATGCTTCTAGTTAGTCAAATAAGTAGAACTTTTTGTTCGTTTCAATACGAGAACTCATTGAATTAAGTAAAACGGGTCAAACAAAAGCATAGATCCCATTTGTATCAATATGAACTTGTGATTTCGATCATTTAAATCGTTCGTTAGACATATAATAACAAGCGAAACACATTAGATTAAATATAGGGAAGCTAACGACTAGAATCTTATTCATTCTCGTACAAACTTGTGATTTCGATCAAATAAATAATTCAAAATGGATGAACTAACAAGTTAAAAACATTCAATTAAAAGTGTGATAAAATGAATCCCTTAAATTCCAATCGTGTTTATACGAACAACTGATTTCAATCGCTTATATCGCGTACTATAGATGTAACGACAAGTTTATTTCTTTCGATTAAGTACTAGAGATCAAACTAATGCATAGATTCCATTTTTAACTATATGAAGTGGTGATTTCAATCATTTAAATTGTTCTTTATAGAAGTAATAAACAGTGGAACACATTAGCCTAACTATAAGGGATCAATTGAATGACTTGAATCACAAACTAATGCGTGAATGTGCTTAAACATGCATGTTGAATGATTTAGAGGAATGAAATCACAAGCTTCTATGTACATAAAAGACATTTAAGTTATTCACTTGTTGTATTTCAGTTAATATAATGTGTTTCGCTTGTTTTTACATCCATAACAAATGATTTAAATGGTTCAAACTAAAAGTTTGTATGAAAAAATGAGATTCACGTCATTCGTTTCATCGCTTATCATTAGCCTAATGCATTTCACTTGTTATTACATGTACAGTGATTGATTTTGTTGATTGAAATCACAAGTCCAAATGGATTTAAATAGGATGTACGCATTAGTTTGATCTCTTGTAGTCAATCCAATGAGTTGAACTTGTAATTACATCAATAGTAAGGTTCTAATGAATTGAAATCAGAAGTTTGTATCAATACGAGTGGAATTTAAACGATTCATCAGAGCACGCATATTTTATTGAATGTGATTAACTTGTTGCTACATCCACGTTGAATGATTTAGTGGATTTAAATCACAAGTTTGCATGAAAATGAACAAAATTCAAGTGGTTCATTTCCTCTTTTATAGTTAATCTAAAGTGTTTCACTTGTTAATACATGTATAAGTAATGATTTAAATCACCAATTCATATGGACACAAATTTGATGTATACATTAGTTTGATGCTTCTAGTTAGTCCAATAAGCAGAACTTTTTATTCGTTTGATTACGAGAACTCATTGAATTAAGTAAAAGGGTCCAAACAAAAGCATATATCCCACTTGCATTCTTATGAACTTGGGATTTAAATCATTTAAATCGTTCGTTACACATGTAATAACAAGTGAAACACATTAGATTAAATATAGAGGAGCACATTAACGACTTGAATCTTATTATTCATTCTTGTACAAACTCGTGATTTCGATCAAATAAATCATTCAAAATGGATGTATTAACAACTTAAAAACATTCATTTAAATATGTGTGATCAAATGAATCGCTTAAATCACACTCATGTTTATACGAACAACTGATTTCAATCGCTTATATCACGGACTATAGATGTAACGACAAGTTTATTTCTAGGGATGAAACTAATGCATAGATTTCATTTTTAACTATATGAACTGGTGATTTCAATCATTTAAATCGTTCTTTATAGAAGTAATAAATAGTGAAACACACTAGGTTAACCATAAGGGATCAATTGAATGACTTGAATGACAAACTAATTCGTGAATCTGCTTGAACATGCATGTTGAATGATTAAGTGATATGAAATCACAAGCTTGTATGTACATAAAAGACATTTCAATTATCTACTTGCTGTATTTCAGTTAATATAATGTGTTTCGCTTGTTTTTACATCTATAACGAATGATTTAAATGGTTCAAACTAAAAGTTTGTAAGAAAAAATGAGATTCACGTCATTCGTTTGATCGCTTATCATTAGCCTAATGCGTTTCACTTGTTATTACATGTACAACGATCGATTTTGTTGATTGAAATCACAAGTTCAAATGGATGCAAATGGGATCTATGTAAGCCCCACGATTTTCTCTCCTTATCCTTTTCCAACTATCAAGCTTATCAAAGGGAGAGATCTGTGGAAAAGATAGGGATAAGGGCATATGTAACCACATTTTACAGCAAGGACTTTTCTGTTACCGCAGGCTTAGAGGAGCTCGTCCAACATTAGAAAGAAAGAGAGAGAGAGAACGAGTGAGAAACGTTTTCCGTTTTGCTCTCTTCTTGGAACTGAGGCTCGTGGCTGCGGGAAGAGAACCAGAAGCAGGGGTTGCTGCTGGAAGTTGCTACAAAGTTCAAAGGTATGGGGATTTTCGATCATGAATGGAGCATGAAGCCTGTATATTTTGAGTTTGTATAGATACATATACATGTAGAATGAATCCAAGCATGAGGTTCTAGATTCCCGTTCTGCTTATGTTTTACTCGGATTTTCTGTATTACGCTATGGGTGTTCATCCGTGAGAAACCAAACTACATTCAATCCTAAAAAAAAGCAGAGCATGCTTATCTGATATAAAAACACACACACAAAAAAAAGGGGTACGGTCTTTACTGAGGGGTTTCGACTGAAACCCCCGTTCAGTCATCCCCTCCCGTGAAGAACGAGGCCTCGATTTCCTTTTTCTTCTGCCACGGACGCCGACAGCAGGGGCGTTTTCTTCAATCTTCTTGTTGCTGGAGAGCTCCAAGAGAAGGGAACACCGTGATGGTTGTAACAGAAGCGGTTTGGGGGAAAACAGTAACCCTCCCGTCGTTCCTCCTTCCCTGCCGGTTCCTCCACACGTCGCAAGGCAGAGATGAAAAACGGTAGCAGCAGAGGAGGCAGCGGCGGCTAAGAGGGTCGGACGGTCGATTGGAAGCAGCGCACGAAGAACCCTAGCGTCAGGGCAGGGGAGGAAGACAATCTCCTCCTCTCTGGTTCGTTCCCCTTTGAGGACGACGAAAGCTTCACCGTCGAGCGAACCATGCGAGGAAGGAGCCTTGGCGCGAGACAGAGAGATCTCTCTCTGGTTTTGGTCATGGAAGCAAGGTGGAGACTCCACCACCGGACGAACACGAAGACGAGGAAGAGGCGCTCGTGAGGAGAGAGAAAACGCAGGCGTGAAATGAAGAAAAACGAGCGTGGGCCAAATTTATATCAATGATCAAAAATTTCAAAGCGGGTCCACCTTATTATCAAAATTTGAAAAAAAACTGTTATAACTTTTAAGCGTTCATGCCGCAACGTTTTTGCTGAAAACCTCTTCAAAAAGAGGCTTGGGAAAGTGATTTTCAGCAAAAACCATGCATTTAATACGAAATCACGTTTTGGTACCCCCTGAATTCTTAAAAATTACAAAAAGGGGGTTTTATAAATTAAAAACGACATGATATGCTATATTACTTTTTGATGCTCTTTGTGGTGTTTAAAATTTCAGAAATATGGTTCTGAAATTAACTTTGGAACCATTAGAGGAGGAAAGTCACGTTTGAGAATTTAAATACAAATTTTATTGTTTCAAATAAGGATTATAATATTGCTAATAGAGGTTTCTAGATGCAATGAGTTTTGCTCTATTGCTATTCAGTTAAGATTTAAAATAGCTGAATTATTCTGTTTGGAAAACCGAGCCTGAGGGCGGACGGTTTCTGTGAGAGGTACTAGACGATGTCTAGCATTGGTAAACCCTCACTTTTGAAATTCGAAGGCGAAACGTGGACTTTGTGCAATGGTTATGCGAGTGCGAGCTTTCTGTTTTGCCCAGTGATCGGTTTCGTCCCGGGAGGTAGTGGTGCGTCTGAGCTCACAGTTGACGCACGCTCCTTTGGCTGTACTGGAGGGCCCACAGGGTATTGGGCGGCACAAGGGCTCGGGATTCTGTTCTGTTTCTGTTTGGGAGCGAGACTCCTGGTCTCTCCACCCGGGTTCCTAGAGAGACCATGCTGCTGCAGCGGCGATCTGGGATATCTCAGGAGGCTTCACTTCAGGTGCCCTCGATCCGTTGGATCGCCTGGTGAAGAGATGTTCTGTTCTGCCCGTGAGTGCCCACGGGGATTTCTGTTGCTCGGCACGATGACCTTGACATTGTCAGAGGACCACGGTTGGAAGCCTACGAAATTTTGGGAGGTTGTGCACACCTCGTTTTGTTGCTGAACATGTGACGTTACTCTAATATGTGTTAAGATTTGAAGATATTTGTTTTACAAAAACCAGATATTATTTTGATGGGCCATGTTCCACACATGGCTGGATTTTCTCATACTCAGAGGAATTCTGACCCTTCTTTCTATCTACAGGTAGTCCTTGATAGATTTTGGCTTTGGAGCGACGACCTCAGTCTTGTGATGGACGGGCATTGGCATTCTGCGTCGGTTTTGGAGATTTGTGGTTATTTTTGTTTGGGTCCAGTATTTTATTATCGAAATAAAACAATGTCTTCTGTTCTGGTCATGACTCAATATTGCTTCCGCTATATTATATAAATGAAAGAAAATTTTTGGTGTCAAAAATTGGGTCGTGACAACTTTGGTATCAGAGCACAGTGTCTAGAGTCAATGTCCAATGCCAAGGTCGATCACAAGCAGAGGAAAGGTCATCCAAGCCTGTTACGAATGTGTTTTTGATTTAGTGTGAATATTGAGTTTTAAAATTTTAGAGTAGCTTTAACGAATTGTTTTACTTACGAATACAATAGTTATATTTTGTGTTCCTCCGTGTGGTGTAGTTCAATGGCACGTACTAGAGGAGGAAATGCTAGAGGCAGAGGACCTCGCAGCACTAGGAGTCGAAATGTGGAGACTCGTTCTACCAGAACTGGGACACCTGTTGGAAATAATCAACAACAACAAGCGTTCATCATGAACACATTGCATATGATGACGGGAGTGATGCAGGGTCTGGTGCAGAATGCTTCTACAGGAGGAACTAGTACAAACACAAACGGAACGACAATTGGTGAGGCAAGGGGAGTAACTCACCAACAGTTTATGAGTTTGCATCCTCCGAAGTTTTATGGGAAAGGCACTGCGGACGATGCCGAAGAATGGATAAAGGAAACAGAGGAGATCTTTACCACCTTGGAAGTGCCCGACAACAAGAAGGTTCGGTATGGAACCTTTATGCTAAAAGGAGATGCTAAGGAATGGTGGTGGACGCAACGTGAGGTGAAGTTCGCGAATTACGAAGCAACCTGGGGAGAATTCAGGGAGGCCTTCGCACATGCCTACATCCCAACCTTCACACGAGAGAAACGCATGCAAGAATTCCTGGACCTTCAACAAGGGAGTCTGAGTCTGCACGAATACATCGTCAAATTCAGACATTTGGAAAAATATTGCCCCCATGTGTATGTTACTGATGCGGACCGAGCAAATAAGTTCGTCAGAGGACTTAAAGACGGGTTGCAGAACCAAGTAATTAGTAGTCGTCCGAGAGATCTAGACGACGCTATCGACATGGCCACACGTCTGGAGGAGGGCTGGAACAGGATGCAAGGGACAGATAGGAAGAGTGAATCTCTGCGACCCAGGTCGAGACCTGACATGTTTAAGAGAGGGCGCAGTGACAGGGGAAACCAAGGGGACAGATTCAAGAGACAGAGGCCATCAACATCCAGGGGGGACGGTGAATGCCCCAAGTGTCATCGCCAACATCCTGGTAAACCATGTTATAGAGATATCGGAGCATGTCTTTACTGTGGAGCACAAGGTCATTTTATTCGTGAGTGCCCAAAGAAGAAAGAGGCAGAGCAGAGGCGTGGTGCAACCAATCAGCCAGTAGAAAAGAAGGTACCTGGCAGAGTTTACGCAACCACGGTTGAAGAGTTGAAACCTACTGACATGATTGAAGGTACCCTTCTTGTACAATCTCATTGGGCTCATGTTTTGTTTGATTCTGGAGCATCGCATTCTTTTGTTTCTAAGAGTTTTGCTGAACTTTTAAAGTTAGAAAGAAAGAATATGCCTTATCAATTGTTAGTTGCTACACCTATGGGAAACAAAGACACATGCAGAATGTATTTAGAAGATGTGAAAATAGAAATACATGAACATTTATTACCAGCACAGTTGGTGGTAATGAATATGTTGGGGTATGACGTAATCCTAGGAATGGATTGGTTATACCATCACTACGCAACGATAGATTGTAGAAAAAAGAAGTTGAAGATTCAATTGGAGAATGGTCAAAAGATCGAATTTAGTGTAAAAACGCCCCAAGATCAAAGAAAGCTAGTTGTCTCGGCGGTTAAGGCAAGAAAATACATGAAAAATGGGTGCACTGCATATTTGGTTAGCATGGATGCAATCGAGCAGAAATTAAAACCCATTAGTGAGGTGCGTACGGTGAAGGACTACGCAGACGTGTTTCCTGAAGATTTACCCGGATTACCTCCTATACGTGAGGTGGAGTTTGGCATTGAATTGATACCAGGAACGGCACCTATTTCTAAGGCTCCATATAGAATGGCACCAGCAGAACTAGAAGAATTAAAGAAACAGATCCAAGATTTGGCCAGCAAGGGATTCATTCGTCCAAGTGTGTCACCTTGGGGAGCACCGGTCTTGTTTGTGAAGAAAAAAGATGGGTCAATGCGGTTGTGTATTGACTATCGAATGTTGAATCAGGTTACAATCAAGAACAAATATCCATTGCCTAGAATCGAAGATTTATTCGATCAATTAAAGGAAGCAAAGGTGTTTGCTAAGATAGACTTGAGGTCGGGATACCATCAATTGCGAATTAAGGAAGAAGATATTTCCAAAACAGCATTTCGCACACGTTATGGGCATTATGAGTTTCGAGTGATGCCTTTTGGACTCACAAATGCCCCAGCAGCTTTTATGGATCTCATGAATCGGATATTTCACGAGTACTTAGACCGATTCGTTATAGTATTCATTGATGATGTGCTAGTATACTCCGAGTGTGAAGCAATGCATGCAGCACATCTTGAGTTAGTGATGAGGATATTGAGAGAAAATCAACTGTATGCCAAATATTCCAAGTGTGAGTTTTGGCTAGACAAAGTGAATTTCTTGGGACATGTAATCTCTAAGGAGGGAGTGGCAGTTGATCCGGCCAAAGTGGAAGCTGTACAACAATGGAATGCGCCAACTAATGTGTCAGAAATCAGAAGTTTTCTTGGCTTGGCAGGTTACTACAGAAAGTTCATCAAGGATTTTTCGAAAATTGCAACCCCAATGACTAAACTGCTACGAAAAGGAGGGAAATTTACGTGGACAGAGGATTGTCAGAAGAGTTTTCAGTTGTTGAAAGACAGTTTGACTAGTGCCCCAATTCTAACACTGCCAAATGGGAGGAAAGGATTTGTGGTATATACCGATGCTTCGGGAATAGGATATGGAGCAGTGCTTATGCAAAAGGACAATGTTATAGCTTATGCCTCTAGACAACTGAAACAACACGAGAAAAACTATCCAACACACGATTTGGAATTAGGAGCTGTGGTATTTGCGCTAAAAATATGGAGACATTATCTCTATGGTGTGGAATTTGAAGTATTTTCTGACCACAAATCGCTCAAATATTTGTTCTCGCAGAAGGAATTAAACCTAAGACAAAGAAGATGGCTGGAATATCTCAAAGATTACGACTTTGAAATAAGGTATCATCCAGGAAAGGCCAATGTGGTTGCCGATGCACTTAGTAGAAAAACGACTGCTAAAGCTAGTGGGCTATTAATGCAGACATGGAATTTGGTGGAAGACTTTGAAAAGTGGCATCCATTGCGATATGATAATGGAAAGGTGAAATGTGCAGGAATAATTCGAGATAGTTTCCTTGATGAAATTATTGAGAAACAAAAACAGAGCCCGGAATATGCGAAGTTGAAACTTGAGTGTCACAAGAAAGAAGAAACTCCTTATTTTGAGGACGAAGATGGATCTGTGTGGTTCAATGGTAGATTGTGGGTTCCGAATGATCCTGAAGTGAAGAACAAGTTGCTCGAAGAGGCACACAAGACAAGATACACCATACATCCAGGAAGCACAAAGATGTATCAAAATTTAAGGATAAACTTCTGGTGGCCAGGAATGAAGAAAGAGATTGCTGAGTTCGTCTCACGATGCTTGGTGTGTCAACAGGTTAAAGTGGAACATCAGAAACCAGGTGGTTTGATGCAACAGATCGAAATTCCTCAATGGAAATGGGAAGACATTACCATGGACTTCGTAGTGGGGTTACCACGTACTCGACGACAACACGATGCTATTTGGGTAGTGGTAGACCGCCTAACTAAGTCTGCACATTTTCTTCCGATCAAGATTTCACAATCACTAGAAAGTCTGGCAGATTTGTATGTTGATGAAATTGTGAGACTTCATGGAATCCCTAAATCAATAATCTCTGACAGAGATCCAAGATTTACATCCAAGTTTTGGCGAAGGTTGCAGGAAGCGTTGGGAACAAAATTGAAACTGAGTACAGCATTTCATCCGCAGACAGATGGACAGTCTGAACGAACCATCTAGACTCTTGAAGACATGTTAAGAGCTTGTGTTTTGCAGTGGAAGGGTGAATGGGATAAACATGTGAAGTTGGCTGAATTTGCCTACAACAACAGCTATCACTCTAGCATTGGAATGACTCCGTTTGAAGCTCTTTATGGCCGACCTTGTAGATCACTGTCGTGTTGGACTGAGATAGGAGACAACAAGATTGAGGATCCTTTAGTAATACAACATTATACTGATCAAGTCAACATGATTAGAAAGAAATTATTGGCTGCCCAAAGTCGACAAAAGAGTTATGCAGACCAACGACGAAGAGAGCTAGCTTTTGAAGCAGGAGATCATGTTTTTATCAAGATATCACCCACTAAAAGTGTTTTTCGATTCGGAAAGAAAGGAAAATTAAGTCCAAGATACATTGCTCCATTCGAGATTCTGGAAAAAGTTGGAGTGGTGGCATATCGAATTGCACTTCCACCACAATATATTCATGTTCATCCAGTATTTCATGTGTCGATGCTAAGGAAATATGTACCCGATCCTTCGCATGTGATAGACTACGAAGAGGTTGATTTGCAAGAGGACGTGCCAACAGATGAAAAGCCACTTCGAATCATTGACCGGAAGGAACATGCGTTGCGAAAGAAGACCATCCCATTAGTTCAAGTGGAATGGCAACATCATGGCATCAAAGAATGTACGTGGGAACCAGAAGAAGACATGAAAAATAGCTACCCTCAACTATTTCAATAAGGTACGCTAAAATTTCGAGGACGAAATTTCTTTTTAGGGGGGAAGAATGTAAGCCCCACGATTTTCTCTCCTTATCCTTTTCCAACTATCAAGCTTATCAAAGGGAGAGATCTGTGGAAAAGATAGGGATAAGGGCATATGTAACCACATTTTACAGCAAGGACTTTTCTGTTACCGCAGGCTTAGAGGAGCTCGTCCAACATTAGAAAGAAAGAGAGAGAGAGAGCGAGTGAGAAACGTTTTCCTTTTTGCTCTCTTCTTGGAACTGAGGCTCGTGGCTGCGGGAAGAGAACCAGAAGCAGGGGTTGCTGCTGGAAGTTGCTACAAAGTTCAAAGGTATGGGGATTTTCGATCATGAATGGAGCATGAAGCCTGTATATTTTGAGTTTGTATAGATACATATACATGTAGAATGAATCCAAGCATGAGGTTCTAGATTCCCGTTCTGCTTATGTTTTACTCGGATTTTCTGTATTACGCTATGGGTGTTCATCCGTGAGAAACCAAACTACATTCAATCCTAAAAAAAAAGCAGAGCATGCTTATCTGATATAAAAACACACACACAAAAAAAAGGGGTACGGTCTTTACTGAGGGGTTTCGACTGAAACCCCCGTTCAGTCATCCCCTCCCGTGAAGAACGAGGCCTCGATTTCCTTTTTCTTCTGCCACGGACGCCGACAGCAGGGGCGTTTTCTTCAATCTTCTTGTTGCTGGAGAGCTCCAAGAGAAGGGAACACCGTGATGGTTGTAACAGAAGCGGTTTGGGGGAAAACAGTAACCCTCCCGTCGTTCCTCCTTCCCTGCCGGTTCCTCCACACGTCGCAAGGCAGAGATGAAAAACGGTAGCAGCAGAGGAGGCAGCGGCGGCTAAGAGGGTCGGACGGTCGATTGGAAGCAGCGCACGAAGAACCCTAGCGTCAGGGCAGGGGAGGAAGACAATCTCCTCCTCTCTGGTTCGTTCCCCTTTGAGGACGACGAAAGCTTCACCGTCGAGCGAACCATGCGAGGAAGGAGCCTTGGCGTGAGACAGAGAGATCTCTCTCTGGTTTTGGTCATGGAAGCAAGGTGGAGACTCCACCACCGGACGAACACGAAGACGAGGAAGAGGCGCTCGTGAGGAGAGAGAAAACGCAGGCGTGAAATGAAGAAAAACGAGCGTGGGCCAAATTTATATCAATGATCAAAAATTTCAAAGCGGGTCCACCTTATTATCAAAATTTGAAAAAAAACTGTTATAACTTTTAAGCGTTCATGCCGCAACGTTTTTGCTGAAAACCTCTTCAAAAAGAGGCTTGGGAAAGTGATTTTCAGCAAAAACCATGCATTTAATACGAAATCACGTTTTGGTACCCCCTGAATTCTTAAAAATTACAAAAAGGGGGTTTTATAAATTAAAAACGACATGATATGCTATATTACTTTTTGATGCTCTTTGTGGTGTTTAAAATTTCAGAAATATGGTTCTGAAATTAACTTTGGAACCATTAGAGGAGGAAAGTCACGTTTGAGAATTTAAATACAAATTTTATTGTTTCAAATAAGGATTATAATATTGCTAATAGAGGTTTCTAGATGCAATGAGTTTTGCTCTATTGCTATTCAGTTAAGATTTAAAATAGCTGAATTATTCTGTTTGGAAAACCGAGCCTGAGGGCGGACGGTTTCTGTGAGAGGTACTAGACGATGTCTAGCATTGGTAAACCCTCACTTTTGAAATTCGAAGGCGAAACGTGGACTTTGTGCAATGGTTATGCGAGTGCGAGCTTTCTGTTTTGCCCAGTGATCGGTTTCGTCCCGGGAGGTAGTGGTGCGTCTGAGCTCACAGTTGACGCACGCTCCTTTGGCTGTACTGGAGGGCCCACAGGGTATTGGGCGGCACAAGGGCTCGGGATTCTGTTCTGTTTCTGTTTGGGAGCGAGACTCCTGGTCTCTCCACCCGGGTTCCTAGAGAGACCATGCTGCTGCAGCGGCGATCTGGGATATCTCAGGAGGCTTCACTTCAGGTGCCCTCGATCCGTTGGATCGCCTGGTGAAGAGATGTTCTGTTCTGCCCGTGAGTGCTCACGGGGATTTCTGTTGCTCGGCACGATGACCTTGACATTGTCAGAGGACCACGGTTGGAAGCCTACGAAATTTTGGGAGGTTGTGCACACCTCGTTTTGTTGCTGAACATGTGACGTTACTCTAATATGTGTTAAGATTTGAAGATATTTGTTTTACAAAAACCAGATATTATTTTGATGGGCCATGTTCCACACATGGCTGGATTTTCTCATACTCAGAGGAATTCTGACCCTTCTTTCTATCTACAGGTAGTCCTTGATAGATTTTGGCTTTGGAGCGACGACCTCAGTCTTGTGATGGACGGGCATTGGCATTCTGCGTCGGTTTTGGAGATTTGTGGTTATTTTTGTTTGGGTCCAGTATTTTATTATCGAAATAAAACAATGTCTTCTGTTCTGGTCATGACTCAATATTGCTTCCGCTATATTATATAAATGAAAGAAAATTTTTGGTGTCAAAAATTGGGTCGTGACAATCTACGCATTAGTTTGATCTCTTGTAGTCAATCCAATGAGTTGAACTTGTAGTTACATCAATAGTAAGGATCTAATGAATTGAAATCACAAGTTTGTATCAATACGAGTGGGATTTAAGCGATTTATCTGAGCACGCATATTTCATTGAATGTGATTAACTTGGTGCTACATCCACGTTGACTGATTTAGTGGATTTAAATCACAAGTCTGCATGAAAATGAACAAAATTCAAGTGGTTCATTTGCTCTTTTATAGTTAATCTAATGTGTTTCAGTTGTTATTACATGTATAAGTAATGATTGAAATCACCAATTCATATGGACACAAATCTGATGTATACATTAGTTTGATGCTTCTAGTTAGTCAAATAAGTAGAACTTTTTGTTCGTTTCAATACGAGAACTCATTGAATTAAGTAAAACGGGTCAAACAAAAGCATAGATCCCATTTGTATCAATATGAACTTGTGATTTCGATCATTTAAATCGTTCGTTAGACATATAATAACAAGCGAAACACATTAGATTAAATATAGGGAAGCTAACGACTAGAATCTTATTCATTCTCGTACAAACTTGTGATTTCGATCAAATAAATAATTCAAAATGGATGAACTAACAAGTTAAAAACATTCAATTAAAAGTGTGATAAAATGAATCCCTTAAATTCCAATCGTGTTTGTACGAACAACTGATTTCAATCGCTTATATCGCGTACTATAGATGTAACGACAAGTTTATTTCTTTCGATTAAGTACTAGAGATCAAACTAATGCATAGATTCCATTTTTAACTATATGAAGTGGTGATTTCAATCATTTAAATCGTTCTTTATAGAAGTAATAAACAGTGGAACACATTAGCCTAACTATAAGGGATCAATTGAATGACTTGCATCACAAACTAATGCGTGAATGTGCTTAAACATGCATGTTGAATGATTTAGTGAAATGAAATCACAAGCTTCTATGTACATAAAAGACATTTAAGTTATTCACTTGCTGTATTTCAGTTAATATAATGTGTTTCGCTTGTTTTTACATCCATAACAAATGATTTAAATGGTTCAAACTAAAAGTTTGTATGAAAAAATGAGATTCACGTCATTCGTTTCATCGCTTATCATTAGCCTAATGCATTTCACTTGTTATTACATGTACAGTGATTGATTTTGTTGATTGAAATCACAAGTCCAAATGGATTTAAATAGGATCTACGCATTAGTTTGATCTCTTGTAGTCAATCCAATGAGTTGAACTTGTAATTACATCAATAGTAAGGTTCTAATGAATTGAAATCAGAAGTTTGTATCAATACGAGTGGGATTCAAACGATTCATCAGAGCACGCATATTTTATTGAATGTGATTAACTTGTTGCTACATCCACGTTGAATGATTTAGTGGATTTAAATCACAAGTTTGCATGAAAATAAACAAAATTCAAGTGGTTCATTTCCTCTTTTATAGTTAATCTAAAGTGTTTCACTTGTTAATACATGTATAAGTAATGATTTAAATGATTGAAATCACCAATTCATATGGACACAAATCTGATGTATACATTAGTTTGATGCTTCTAGTTAGTCCAATAAGCAGAACTTTTTATTTGTTTGATTACGAGAACTCATTGAATTAAGTAAAAGGGTTCAAACAAAAGCATATATCCCACTTGCATTCTTATGAACTTGGGATTTGAATCATTTAAATCGTTCGTTACACATGTAATAACAAGTGAAACACATTAGATTAAATATAGAGGAGCACATTAACGACTTGAATCTTAATATTCATTCTTGTACAAACTCGTGATTTCGATCAAATAAATCATTCAAAATGGATGTATTAACAAGTTAAAAACATTCATTTAAATATGTGTGATCAAATGAATCGCTTAAATCACACTCGTGTTTATACGAACAACTGATTTCAATCGCTTATATCACGGACTATAGATGTAACGACAAGTTTATTTCTAGGGATGAAACTAATGCATAGATTTCATTTTTAACTATATGAACTGGTGATTTCAATCATTTAAATCGTTCTTTATAGAAGTAATAAACAGTGAAACACACTAGGTTAACCATAAGGGATCAATTGAATGACTTGAATGACAAACTAATGCATGAATGTGCTTGAACATGCATGTTGAATGATTAAGTGATATGAAATCACAAGCTTGTATGTACATAAAAGACATTTCAATTATCTACTTGCTGTCTTTCAGTTAATATAATGTGTTTCGCTTGTTTTTACATCTATAACGAATGATTTAAATGGTTCAAACTAAAAGTTTGTAAGAGAAAATGAGATTCACGTCATTCGTTTGATCGCTTATCATTAGCCTAATGCGTTTCACTTGTTATTACATGTACAATGATCGATTTTGTTGATTGAAATCACAAGTTCAAATGGATGCAAATGGGATCTACGCATTAGTTTGATCTCTTGTAGTCAATCCAATGAGTTGAACTTGTAGTTACATCAATAGTAAGGATCTAATGAATTGAAATCACAAGTTTGTATCAATACGAGTGAGATTTAAGCGATTCATCTGAGCACGCATATTTCATTGAATGTGATTAACTTGTTGCTACATCCACGTTGACTGATTTAGTGGATTTAAATCACAAGTCTGCATGAAAATGAACAAAATTCAAGTGGTTCATTTGCTCTTTTATAGTTAATCTAATGTGTTTCAGTTGTTATTACATGTATAAGTAAGGATTGAAATCACCAATTCATATGGACACAAATCTGATGTATACATTAGTTTGATGCTTCTAGTTAGTCAAATAAGTAGAACTTTTTGTTCGTTTCAATACGAGAACTCATTGAATTAAGTAAAACGGGTCAAACAAAAGCATAGATCTCATTTGTATCCATATGAACTTGTGATTTCGATCATTTAAATCGTTCGTTAGACATATAATGACAAGCGAAACACATTAGATTAAATATAGGGAAGCTAACGACTAGAATCTTCTTCATCCTCGTACAAACTTGTGATTTCGATCAAATAAATAATTCAAAATGGATGAACTAACAAGTTAAAAACATTCAATTAAAAGTGTGATCAAATGAATCGCTTAAATCCCAATCGTGTTTATGCGAACAACTGATTTCAATCGCTTATATCGCATACTATAGATGTAACGACAAGTTTATTTCTTTCGATTAAGTACTAGAGATGAAACTAATGCATATATTCTATTTTTAACTATATGAAGTGGTGATTTCAATCATTTAAATCGTTCTTTATAGAAGTAATAAATAGTGGAACACATTAGCCTAACTATAAGGGATCAATTGAATGACATGAATCACAAACTAATGCGTGAATGTGCTTAAACATGCATGTTGAATGATTTAGTGGAATGAAATCACAAGCTTGTATGTACATAAAAGACATTTAAGTTATTCACTTGCTGTATTTCAGTTAATATAATGTGTTTCGCCTGTTTTTACATCCATAACAAGTGATTTAAATGGTTCAAACTAAAAGTTTGTATGAAAAAATGAGATTCACGTCATTCGTTTGATCGCTTATCATTAACCTAATGCATTTCACTTGTTATTACATGTACAGTGATTGATTTTGTTGATTGAAATCACAAGTCCAAATGGATTTAAATGGGATCTACGCATTAGTTTGATCTCTTGTAGTCAATCCAATGAGTTGAACTTGTAATTATATCAATAGTAAGGTTCTAATGAATTGAAATCACAAGTTTGTATCAATACGAGTGGGATTTAAGCGATTCATCTGAGCACGCATATTTCATTGAATGTGATTAACTTGTTGCTACATCCACGTTGAATGATTTAGTGGATTTAAATCACAAGTTTGCATGAAAATGAACAAAATTCAAGTGGTTCATTTCCTCTTTTATAGTTAATCTAAAGTGTTTCACTTGTTAATACATGTATAAGTAATGATTTAAATGATTGAAATCACCAATTCATATGGACACAAATCTGATGTATACATTAGTTTGATGCTTCTAGTTAGTCCAATAAGCAGAACTTTTTATTCGTTTCATTACGAGAACTCATTGAATTAAGTAAAAGGGTTCAAACAAAAGCATAGATCCCACTTGCATTCTTATGAACTTTGGATTTGAATCATTTAAATCGTTCGTTACACATGTAATAACAAGTGAAACATATTAGATTAAATATAGAGGAGCACATTAACGACTTGAATCTTATTATTCATTCTTGTACAAACTCGTGATTTCGATCAAATAAATCATTCAAAATGGATGTATTAACAAGTTAAAAACATTCATTTAAATATGTGTGATCAAATGAATCGCTTAAATCACACTCGTGTTTATACGAACAACTGATTTCAATCGCTTATTTCGCGGACTATAGATGTAACGACAAGTTTATTTCTAGGGATGAAACTAATGCATAGATTTCATTTTTAACTATATGAACTGGTGATTTCAATCATTTGAATCGTTCTTTATAGAAGTAATAAACAGTGAAACACACTAGGTTAACCATAAGGGATCAATTGAATGACTTGAATGACAAACTAATTCGTGAATGTGCTTGAACATGCATGTTGAATGATTTAGTGATATGAAATCACAAGCTTGTATGTACATAAAAGACATTTCAATTATCTACTTGCTGTGATTCAGTTAATATATTGTGTTTCGCTTGTTTTTACATCTATAACGAATGATTAAATGGTTCAAACTAAAAGTTTGTAAGAAAAAATGAGATTCACGTCATTCGTTTGATCGCTTATCATTAGCCTAATGCATTTCACTTGTTATTACATGTACAATGATCGATTTTGTTGATTGAAATCACAAGTTCAAATGGATGCAAATGGGATCTACGCATTAGTTTGATCTCTTGTAGTCAATCCAATGAGTTGAACTTGTAGTTACATCAATAGTAAGGATCTAATGAATTGAAATCACAAGTTTGTATCAATACGAGTGGGATTTAAGCGATTCATCTGAGCACGCATATTTCATTGAATGTGATGAACTTGTTGCTACATCCACGTTGACTGATTTAGTGGATTTAAATCACAAGTCTGCATGAAAATGAACAAAATTCAAGTGGTTCATTTGCTCTTTTATAGTTAATCTAATGTGTTTCAGTTGTTATTACATGTATAAGTAAGGATTGAAATCACCAATTCATATGGACACAAATCTGATGTATACATTAGTTTGATGCTTCTAGTTAGTCAAATAAGTAGAACTTTTTGTTCGTTTCAATAAGAGAACTCATTGAATTAAGTAAAACGGGTCAAACAAAAGCATAGATCCCATTTGTATCCATATGAACTTGTGATTTCGATCATTTAAATCGTTCGTTAGACATATAATAACAAGCGAAACACATTAGATTAAATATAGGGAAGCTAACGACTAGAATCTTATTCATTCTCGTACAAACTTGTGATTTCGATCAAATAAATCATTCAAAATGGATGAACTAAAAGTTAAAAACATTCAATTAAAAGTGTGATCAAATGAATCGCTTAAATCCCAATCGTGTTTATACGAACAACTGATTTCAATCGCTTATATCGCGTACTATAGATGTAACGACAAGTTTATTTCTTTCGATTAACTACTAGAGATGAAACTAATGCATAGATTCCATTTTTAACTATATGAAGTGGTGATTTCAATCATTTAAATCGTTCTTTATAGAAGTAATAAACAGTGGAACACATTAGCCTAACTATAAGGGATCAATTGAATGACTTGAATCACAAACTAATGCGTGAATGTGCTTAAACATGCATGTTGAATGATTTAGTGGAATGAAATCACAAGCTTGTATGTACATAAAAGACATTTAAGTTATTCACTTGCTGTATTTCAGTTAATATAATGTGTTTCGCTTGTTTTTACATCCATAACAATGATTTAAATGGTTCAAACTAAAAGTTTGTATGAAAAAATGAGATTCACGTCATTCGTTTCATCGCTTATCATTAGCCTAATGCATTTCACTTGTTATTACATGTACAGTGATTGATTTTGTTGATTGAAATCACAAGTCCAAATGGATTTAAATGGGATCTACGCATTAGTTTGATCTCTTGTAGTCAATCCAATGAGTTGAACTTGTAATTACATCAATAGTAAGGTTCTAATGAATTGAAATCACAAGTTTGTATCAATACGAGTGGGATTTAAGCGATTCATCTGAGCACGCATATTTCATTGAATGTGATTAACTTGTTGCTACATCCACGTTGAATGATTTAGTGGATTTAAATCACAAGTTTGCATGAAAATGAACAAATTCAAGTGGTTCATTTCCTCTTTTATAGTTAATCTAAAGTGTTTCACTTGTTAATACATGTATAAGTAATGATTTAAATGATTGAAATCACCAATTCATATGGACACAAATCTGATGTATACATTAGTTTGATGCTTCTAGTTAGTCCAATAAGCGAACTTTTTATTCGTTTGATTACGAGAACTCATTGAATTAAGTAAAAGGGTTCAAACAAAAGCATAGATCCCACTTGCATTCTTATGAACTTGGATTTGAATCATTTAAATCGTTCGTTACACATGTAATAACAAGTGAAACACATTAGATTAAATATAGAAGAGCACATTAACGACTTGAATCTTATTATTCATTCTTGTACAAACTCGTGATTTCGATCAAATAAATCATTCAAAATGGATGTATTAACAAGTTAAAAACATTCATTTAAATATGTGTGATCAAATGAATCGCTTAAATCACACTCGTGTTTATACGAACAATGATTTCAATCGCTTATTCGCGGACTATAATGTAACGAAAGTTTATTTCTAGGGATGAAACTAATGCATAGATTTCATTTTTAACTATATGAACTGGTGATTTCAATCATTTAAATCGTTCTTTATAGAAGTAATAAACAGTGAAACACACTAGGTTAACCATAAGGGATCAATTGAATGACTTGAATGACAAACTAATGCGTGAATGTGCTTGAACATGCATGTTGAATGATTAGTGATATGAAATCACAAGCTTGTATGTACATAAAAGACATTTCAATTATCTACTTGCTGTATTTCAGTTAATATAATGTGTTTCGCTTGTTTTTACATCTATAACGAATGATTTAAATGGTTCAAACTAAAAGTTTGTAAGAAAAAATGAGATTCACGTCATTCGTTTGATCGCTTATCATTAGCCTAATGCATTTCACTTGTTATTACATGTACAATGATCGATTTTGTTGATTGAAATCACAAGTTCAAATGGATGCAAATGGGATCTACGCATTAGTTTGATCTCTTGTAGTCAATCCAATGAGTTGAACTTGTAGTTACATCAATAGTAAGGATCTAATGAATTGAAATCACAAGTTTGTATCAATACGAGTGGGATTTAAGCGATTCATCTGAGCACGCATATTTCATTGAATGTGATTAACTTGTTGCTACATCCACGTTGACTGATTTAGTGGATTTAAATCACAAGTCTGCATGAAAATGAACAAAATTCAAGTGGTTCATTTGCTCTTTTATAGTTAATCTAATGTGTTTCAGTTGTTATTACATGTATAAGTAATGATTGAAATCACCAATTCATATGGACACAAATCTGATGTATACATTAGTTTGATGCTTCTAGTTAGTCAAATAAGTAGAACTTTTTGTTCGTTTCAATACGAGAACTCATTGAATTAAGTAAAACTGGTCAAACAAAAGCATAGATCCCATTTGTATCATATGAATTGTGATTTCGATCATTTAAATCGTTCGTTAGACATATAATAACAAGCGAAACACATTAGATTAAATATAGGGAAGCTAACGACTAGAATCTTATTCATTCTCGTACAAACTTGTGATTTCGATCAAATAAATCATTCAAAATGGATGAACTAACAAGTTAAAAACATTCAATTAAAAGTGTGATCAAATGAATCGCTTAAATCCCAATCGTGTTTATACGAACAACTGATTTCAATCGCTTATATCGCGTACTATAGATGTAACGACAAGTTTATTTCTTTCGATTAAGTACTAGAGATGAAACTAATGCATAGATTCCATTTTTAACTATATGAAGTGGTGATTTCAATCATTTAAATCGTTCTTTATAGAAGTAATAAACAGTGGAACACATTAGCCTAACTATAAGGGATCAATTGAATGACTTGAATCACAAACTAATGCGTGAATGTGCTTAAACATGCATGTTGAATGATTTAGTGGAATGAAATCACAAGCTTGTATGTACATAAAAGACATTTAAGTTATTCACTTGCTGTATTTCAGTTAATATAATGTGTTTCGCTTGTTTTTACATCCATAACAATGATTTAAATGGTTCAAACTAAAAGTTTGTATGAAAAAATGAGATTCACGTCATTCGTTTCATCGCTTATCATTAGCCTAATGCATTTCACTTGTTATTACATGTACAGTGATTGATTTTGTTGATTGAAATCACAAGTCCAAATGGATTTAAATGGGATCTACGCATTAGTTTGATCTCTTGTAGTCAATCCAATGAGTTGAACTTGTAATTACATCAATAGTAAGGTTCTAATGAATTGAAATCACAAGTTTGTATCAATACGAGTGGGATTTAAGCGATTCATCTGAGCACGCATATTTCATTGAATGTGATTAACTTGTTGCTACATCCACGTTGAATGATTTAGTGGATTTAAATCACAAGTTTGCATGAAAATGAACAAATTCAAGTGGTTCATTTCCTCTTTTATAGTTAATCTAAAGTGTTTCACTTGTTAATACATGTATAAGTAATGATTTAAATGATTGAAATCACCAATTCATATGGACACAAATCTGATGTATACATTAGTTTGATGCTTCTAGTTAGTCCAATAAGCAGAACTTTTTATTCGTTTGATTACGAGAACTCATTGAATTAAGTAAAAGGGTTCAAACAAAAGCATAATCCCACTTGCATTCTTATGAACTTGGATTTGAATCATTTAAATCGTTCGTTACACATGTAATAACAAGTGAAACACATTAGATTAAATATAGAGGAGCACATTAACGACTTGAATCTTATTATTCATTCTTGTACAAACTCGTGATTTCGATCAAATAAATCATTCAAAATGGATGTATTAACAAGTTAAAAACATTCATTTAAATATGTGTGATCAAATGAATCGCTTAAATCACACTCGTGTTTATACGAACAACTGATTTCAATCGCTTATATCGCGACTATAGATGTAACGACAAGTTTATTTCTAGGGATGAAACTAATGCATAGATTTCATTTTTAACTATATGAACTGGTGATTTCAATCATTTAAATCGTTCTTTATAGAAGTAATAAACAGTGAAACACACTAGGTTAACCATAAGGGATCAATTGAATGACTTGAATGACAAACTAATGCGTGAATGTGCTTGAACATGCATGTTGAATGATTAAGTGATATGAAATCACAAGCTTGTATGTACATAAAAGACATTTCAATTATCTACTTGCTGTATTTCAGTTAATATAATGTGTTTCGCTTGTTTTTACATCTATAACGAATGATTTAAATGGTTCAAACTAAAAGTTTGTAAGAAAAAATGAGATTCACGTCATTCGTTTGATCGCTTATCATTAGCCTAATGCGTTTCACTTGTTATTACATGTACAATGATCGATTTTGTTGATTGAAATCACAAGTTCAAATGGATGCAAATGGGATCTACGCATTAGTTTGATCTCTTGTAGTCAATCCAATGAGTTGAACTTGTAGTTACATCAATAGTAAGGATCTAATGAATTGAAATCACAAGTTTGTATCAATACGAGTGGGATTTAAGCGATTCATCTGAGCACGCATATTTCATTGAATGTGATTAACTTGTTGCTACATCCACGTTGACTGATTTAGTGGATTTAAATCACAAGTCTGCATGAAAATGAACAAAATTCAAGTGGTTCATTTGCCCTTTTATAGTTAATCTAATGTGTTTCAGTTGTTATTACATGTATAAGTAATGATTGAAATCACCAATTCATATGGACACAAATCTGATGTATACATTAGTTTGATGCTTCTAGTTAGTCAAATAAGTAGAACTTTTTGTTCGTTTCAATACGAGAACTCATTGAATTAAGTAAAACGGGTCAAACAAAAGCATAGATCCCATTTGTATCCATATGAACTTGTGATTTCGATCATTTAAATCGTTCGTTAGACATATAATAACAAGCGAAACACATTAGATTAAATATAGGGAAGCTAACGACTAGAATCTTATTCATTCTCGTACAAACTTGTGATTTCGATCAAATAAATCATTCAAAATGGATGAACTAACAAGTTAAAAACATTCAATTAAAAGTGTGATCAAATGAATCGCTTAAATCCCAATCGTGTTTATACGAACAACTGATTTCAATCGCTTATATCGCGTACTATAGATGTAACGACAAGTTTATTTCTTTCGATTAAGTACTAGAGATGAAACTAATGCATAGATTCCATTTTTAACTATATGAAGTGGTGATTTCAATCATTTAAATCGTTCTTTATAGAAGTAATAAACAGTGGAACACATTAGCCTAACTATAAGGGATCAATTGAATGACTTGAATCACAAACTAATGCGTGAATGTGCTTAAACATGCATGTTGAATGATTTAGTGGAATGAAATCACAAGCTTGTATGTACATAAAAGACATTTAAGTTATTCACTTGCTGTATTTCAGTTAATATAATGTGTTTCGCTTGTTTTTACATCCATAACAATGATTTAAATGGTTCAAACTAAAAGTTTGTATGAAAAAATGAGATTCACGTCATTCGTTTCATCGCTTATCATTAGCCTAATGCATTTCACTTGTTATTACATGTACAGTGATTGATTTTGTTGATTGAAATCACAAGTCCAAATGGATTTAAATGGGATCTACGCATTAGTTTGATCTCTTGTAGTCAATCCAATGAGTTGAACTTGTAATTACATCAATAGTAAGGTTCTAATGAATTGAAATCACAAGTTTGTATCAATACGAGTGGGATTTAAGCGATTCATCTGAGCACGCATATTTCATTGAATGTGATTAACTTGTTGCTACATCCACGTTGAATGATTTAGTGGATTTAAATCACAAGTTTGCATGAAAATGAACGAAATTCAAGTGGTTCATTTCCTCTTTTATAGTTAATCTAAAGTGTTTCACTTGTTAATACATGTATAAGTAATGATTTAAATGATTGAAATCACCAATTCATATGGACACAAATCTGATGTATACATTAGTTTGATGCTTCTAGTTAGTCCAATAAGCAGAACTTTTTATTCGTTTGATTACGAGAACTCATTGAATTAAGTAAAAGGGTTCAAACAAAAGCATAGATCCCACTTGCATTCTTATGAACTTGGGATTTGAATCATTTAAATCGTTCGTTACACATGTAATAACAAGTGAAACACATTAGATTAAATATAGAGGAGCACATTAACGACTTGAATCTTATTATTCATTCTTGTACAAACTCGTGATTTCGATCAAATAAATCATTCAAAATGGATGTATTAACAAGTTAAAAACATTCATTTAAATATGTGTGATCAAATGAATCGCTTAAATCACACTCGTGTTTATACGAACAACTGATTTCAATCGCTTATATCGCGGACTATAGATGTAACGACAAGTTTATTTCTAGGGATGAAACTAATGCATAGATTTCATTTTTAACTATATGAACTGGTGATTTCAATCATTTAAATCGTTCTTTATAGAAGTAATAAACAGTGAAACACACTAGGTTAACCATAAGGGATCAATTGAATGACTTGAATGACAAACTAATGCTGAATGTGCTTGAACATGCATGTTGAATGATTTAGTGATATGAAATCACAAGCTTGTATGTACATAAAAGACATTTCAATTATCTACTTGCTGTATTTCAGTTAATATAATGTGTTTCGCTTGTTTTTACATCTATAACGAATGATTTAAATGGTTCAAACTAAAAGTTTGTAAGAAAAAATGAGATTCACGTCATTCGTTTGATCGCTTATCATTAGCCTAATGCGTTTCACTTGTTATTACATGTACAATGATCGATTTTGTTGATTGAAATCACAAGTTCAAATGGATGCAAATGGGATCTACGCATTAGTTTGATCTCTTGTAGTCAATCCAATGAGTTGAACTTGTAGTTACATCAATAGTAAGGATCTAATGAATTGAAATCACAAGTTTGTATCAATACGAGTGGGATTTAAGCGATTCATCTGAGCACGCATATTTCATTGAATGTGATTAACTTGTTGCTACATCCACGTTGACTGATTTAGTGGATTTAAATCACAAGTCTGCATGAAAATGAACAAAATTCAAGTGGTTCATTTGCCTTTTATAGTTAATCTAATGTGTTTCAGTTGTTATTACATGTATAAGTAATGATTGAAATCACCAATTCATATGGACACAAATCTGATGTATACATTAGTTTGATGCTTCTAGTTAGTCAAATAAGTAAACTTTTTGTTCGTTTCAATACGAGAACTCATTGAATTAAGTAAAACGGGTCAAACAAAAGCATAGATCCCATTTGTATCCATATGAACTTGTGATTTCGATCATTTAAATCGTTCGTTAGACATATAATAACAAGCGAAACACATTAGATTAAATATAGGGAAGCTAACGACTAGAATCTTATTCATTCTCGTACAAACTTGTGATTTCGATCAAATAAATCATTCAAAATGGATGAACTAACAAGTTAAAACATTCAATTAAAAGTGTGATCAAATGAATCGCTTAAATCCCAATCGTGTTTATACGAACAACTGATTTCAATCGCTTATATCGCGTACTATAGATGTAACGACAAGTTTATTTCTTTCGATTAAGTACTAGAGATGAAACTAATGCATAGATTCCATTTTTAACTATATGAAGTGGTGATTTCAATCATTTAAATCGTTCTTTATAGAAGTAATAAACAGTGGAACACATTAGCCTAACTATAAGGGATCAATTGAATGACTTGAATCACAAACTAATGCGTGAATGTGCTTAAACATGCATGTTGAATGATTTAGTGGAATGAAATCACAAGCTTGTATGTACATAAAAGACATTTAAGTTATTCACTTGCTGTATTTCAGTTAATATAATGTGTTTCGCTTGTTTTTACATCCATAACAAGTGATTTAAATGGTTCAAACTAAAAGTTTGTATGAAAAAATGAGATTCACGTCATTCGTTTCATCGCTTATCATTAGCCTAATGCATTTCACTTGTTATTACATGTACAGTGATTGATTTTGTTGATTGAAATCACAAGTCCAAATGGATTTAAATGGGATCTACGCATTAGTTTGATCTCTTGTAGTCAATCCAATGAGTTGAACTGTAATTACATCAATAGTAAGGTTCTAATGAATTGAAATCACAAGTTTGTATCAATACGAGTGGGATTTAAGCGATTCATCTGAGCACGCATATTTCATTGAATGTGATAACTTGTTGCTACATCCACGTTGAATGATTTAGTGGATTTAAATCACAAGTTTGCATGAAAATGAACGAAATTCAAGTGGTTCATTTCTCTTTTATAGTTAATCTAAAGTGTTTCACTTGTTAATACATGTATAAGTAATGATTAAATGATTGAAATCACCAATTCATATGGACACAAATCTGATGTATACATTAGTTTGATGCTTCTAGTTAGTCCAATAAGCAGAACTTTTTATTCGTTTGATTACGAGAACTCATTAATTAAGTAAAAGGGTTCAAACAAAAGCATAGATCCACTTGCATTCTTATGAACTTGGGATTTGAATCATTTAAATCGTTCGTTACACATGTAATAACAAGTGAAACACATTAGATTAAATATAGAGGTGCACATTAACGACTTGAATCTTATTATTCATTCTTGTACAAACTCGTGATTTCGATCAAATAAATCATTCAAAATGGATGTATTAACAAGTTAAAAACATTCATTTAAATATGTGTGATCAAATGAATCGCTTAAATCACACTCGTGTTTATACGAACAACTGATTTCAATCGCTTATATCGCGGACTATAGATGTAACGACAAGTTTATTTCTAGGGATGAAACTAATGCATAGATTTCATTTTTAACTATATGAACTGGTGATTTCAATCATTTAAATCGTTCTTTATAGAAGTAATAAACAGTGAAACACACTAGGTTAACCATAAGGGATCAATTAATGACTTGAATGACAAACTAATGCGTGAATGTGCTTGAATATGCATGTTGAATGATTAAGTGATATGAAATCACAAGCTTGTATGTACATAAAAGACATTTCAATTATCTACTTGCTGTCTTTCAGTTAATATAATGTGTTTCGTTGTTTTTACATCTATAACGAATGATTTAAATGGTTCAAACTAAAAGTTTGTAAGAAAAAATGAGATTCACGTCATTCGTTTGATCGCTTATCATTAGCCTAATGCGTTTCACTTGTTATTACATGTACAATGATGATTTTGTTGATTGAAATCACAAGTTCAAATGGATGCAAATGGGATCTACGCATTAGTTTGATCTCTTGTAGTCAATCCAATGAGTTGAACTTGTAGTTACATCAATAGTAAGGATCTAATGAATTGAAATCACAAGTTTGTATCAATACGAGTGGGATTTAAGCGATTCATCTGACCACGCATATTTCATTGAATGTGATTAACTTGTTGCTACATCCACGTTGACTGATTTAGTGGATTTAAATCACAAGTCTGCATAAAAATGAACAAAATTCAAGTGGTTCATTTGCTCTTTTATAGTTAATCTAATGTGTTTCAGTTGTTATTACTGTATAAGTAATATTGAAATCACCAATTCATATGGACACAAATCTGATGTATACATTAGTTTGATGCTTCTAGTTAGTCAAATAAGTAGAACTTTTTGTTCGTTTCAATACGAGAACTCATTGAATTAAGTAAAACGGGTCAAACAAAAGCACAGATCCCATTTGTATCAATATGAACTTGTGATTTGATCATTTAAATCGTTCGTTAGACATATAATAACAAGCGAAACACATTAGATTAAATATAGGGAAGCTAACGACTAGAATCTTATTCATTCTCGTACAAACTTGTGATTTCGATCAAATAAATAATTCAAAATGGATGAACTAACAAGTTAAAAACATTGAATTAAAAGTGTGATAAAATGAATCCCTTAAATTCCAATCGTGTTTATACGAACAACTGATTTCAATCGCTTATATCGCGTACTATAGATGTAACGACAAGTTTATTTCTTTCGATTAAGTACTAGAGATCAAACTAATACATAGATTCCATTTTTAACTATATGAAGCGGTGATTTCAATCATTTAAATCGTTCTTTATAGAAGTAATAAACAGTGGAACACATTAGCCTAACTATAAGGGATCAATTGAATGACTTGAATCACAAACTAATGCGTGAATGTGCTTAAACATGCATGTTGAATGATTTAGTGGAATGAAATCACAAGCTTCTATGTACATAAAAGACATTTAAGTTATTCACTTGTTGTATTTCAGTTAATATAATGTGTTTCGCTTGTTTTTACATCCATAACAAATGATTTAAATGGTTCAAACTAAAAGTTTGTATGAAAAAATGAGATTCACGTCATTCGTTTCATCGCTTATCATTAGCCTAATGCATTTCACTTGTTATTACATGTACAGTGATTGATTTTGTTGATTGAAATCACAAGTCCAAATGGATTTAAATAGGATCTACGCATTAGTTTGATCTCTTGTAGTCAATCCAATGAGTTGAACTTGTAATTACATCAATAGTAAGGTTCTAATGAATTGAAATCAGAATTTGTATCAATACGAGTGGGATTTAAACTATTCATCAGAGCACGCATATTTATTGAATGTGATTAACTTGTTGCTACATCCACGTTGAATGATTTAGTGGATTTAAATCACAAGTTTGCATGAAAATAACAAAATTCAAGTGGTTCATTTCATCTTTTATAGTTAATCTAAAGTGTTTCACTTGTTAATACATGTATAAGTAATGATTTAAATGATTGAAATCACCAATTCATATGGACACAAATCTGATGTATACATTAGTTTGATGCTTCTATTAGTCCAATAAGCAGAACTTTTTATTCGTTTGATTACGAGAACTCATTGAATTAAGTAAAAGGGTTCAAACAAAAGCATATATCCCACTTGCATTCTTATGAACTTGGGATTTGAATCATTTAAATCGTTCGTTACACATGTAATAACAAGTAAAACACATTAGATTAAATATAGAGGAGCACATTAACGACTTGAATCTTATTATTCATTCTTGTACAAACTCGTGATTTCGATCAAATAAATCATTCAAAATGGATGTATTAACAACTTAAAAACATTCATTTAAATATGTGTGATCAAATGAATCGCTTAAATCACACTCGTGTTTATACGAACAACTGATTTCAATCGCTTATATCACGGACTATAGATGTAACGACAAGTTTATTTCTAGGGATGAAACTAATGCATAGATTTCATTTTTAACTATATGAACTGGTGATTTCAATCATTTAAATCGTTCTTTATAGAAGTAAAAACAGTGAAACACACTAGGTTAACCATAAGGGATCAATTGAATGACTTGAATGACAAACTAATGCGTGAATGTGCTTGAACATGCATGTTGAATGATTAAGTGATATGAAATCACAAGCTTGTATGTACATAAAAGACATTTCAATTATCTACTTGCTGTATTTCAGTTAATATAATGTGTTTCGCTTGTTTTTACATCTATAACGAATGATTTAAATGGTTCAAACTAAAAGTTTGTAAGAAAAATGAGATTCACGTCATTCGTTTGATCGCTTATCATTAGCCTAATGCGTTTCACTTGTTATTACATGTACAATGATCGATTTTGTTGATTGAAATCACAAGTTCAAATGGATGCAAATGGGTCTACGCATTAGTTTGATCTCTTGTAGTCAATCTAATGAGTTGAACTTGTAGTTACATCAATAGTAAGGATCTAATGAATTGAAATCACAAGTTTGTATCAATACGAGTGGGATTTAAGCGATTCATCTGAGCAGGCATATTTCATTGAATGTGATTAACTTGTTGCTACATCCACGTTGACTGATTTAGTGGATTTAAATCACAAGTCTGCATGAAAATGAACAAAATTCAAGTGGTTCATTTGCTCTTTTATAGTTAATCTAATGTGTTTCAGTTGTTATTACATGTATGAGTAAGGATTGAAATCACCAATTCATATGGACACAAATCTGATGTATACATTAGTTTGATGCTTCTAGTTAGTCAAATAAGTAGAACTTTTTGTTCGTTTCAATACGAGAACTCATTGAATTAAGTAAAACGGGTCAAACAAAAGCATAGATCCCATTTGTATCAATATGAACTTGTGATTTCGATCATTTAAATCGTTCGTTAGACATATAATAACAAGCGAAACACATTAGATTAAATATAGGGAAGCTAACGACTAGAATCTTATTCATTCTCGTACAAACTTGTGATTTCGATCAAATAAATAATTCAAAATGGATGAACTAACAAGTTAAAAACATTCAATTAAAAGTGTGATAAATGAATCCCTTAAATCCAATCGTGTTTATACGAACAACTGATTTCAATCGCTTATATCGCGTACTATAGATGTAACGACAAGTTTATTTCTTTCGATTAAGTACTAGAGATCAAACTAATGCATAGATTCCATTTTTAACTATATGAAGTGGTGATTTCAATCATTTAAATTGTTCTTTATAGAAGTAATAAACAGTGGAACACATTAGCCTAACTATAAGGGATCAATTGAATGACTTGAATCACAAACTAATGCGTGAATGTGCTTAAACATGCATGTTGAATGATTTAGAGGAATGAAATCACAAGCTTCTATGTACATAAAAGACATTTAAGTTATTCACTTGTTGTATTTCAGTTAATATAATGTGTTTCGCTTGTTTTTACATCCATAACAATGATTTAAATGGTTCAAACTAAAAGTTTGTATGAAAAAATGAGATTCACGTCATTCGTTTCATCGCTTATCATTAGCCTAATGCATTTCACTTGTTATTACATGTACAGTGATTGATTTTGTTGATTGAAATCACAAGTCCAAATGGATTTAAATAGGATGTACGCATTAGTTTGATCTCTTGTAGTCAATCCAATGAGTTGAACTTGTAATTACATCAATAGTAAGGTTCTAATGAATTGAAATCAGAAGTTTGTATCAATACGAGTGGAATTTAAACGATTCATCAGAGCACGCATATTTTATTGAATGTGATTAACTTGTTGCTACATCCACGTTGAATGATTTAGTGGATTTAAATCACAAGTTTGCATGAAAATGAACAAAATTCAAGTGGTTCATTTCCTCTTTTATAGTTAATCTAAAGTGTTTCACTTGTTAATACATGTATAAGTAATGATTTAAATCACCAATTCATATGGACACAAATTTGATGTATACATTAGTTTGATGCTTCTAGTTAGTCCAATAAGCAGAACTTTTTATTCGTTTGATTACGAGAACTCATTGAATTAAGTAAAAGGGTCCAAACAAAAGCATATATCCCACTTGCATTCTTATGAACTTGGGATTTAAATCATTTAAATCGTTCGTTACACATGTAATAACAAGTGAAACACATTAGATTAAATATAGAGGAGCACATTAACGACTTGAATCTTATTATTCATTCTTGTACAAACTCGTGATTTCGATCAAATAAATCATTCAAAATGGATGTATTAACAACTTAAAAACATTCATTTAAATATGTGTGATCAAATGAATCGCTTAAATCACACTCATGTTTATACGAACAACTGATTTCAATCGCTTATATCACGGACTATAGATGTAACGACAAGTTTATTTCTAGGGATGAAACTAATGCATAGATTTCATTTTTAACTATATGAACTGGTGATTTCAATCATTTAAATCGTTCTTTATAGAAGTAATAAATAGTGAAACACACTAGGTTAACCATAAGGGATCAATTGAATGACTTGAATGACAAACTAATTCGTGAATCTGCTTGAACATGCATGTTGAATGATTAAGTGATATGAAATCACAAGCTTGTATGTACATAAAAGACATTTCAATTATCTACTTGCTGTATTTCAGTTAATATAATGTGTTTCGCTTGTTTTTACATCTATAACGAATGATTTAAATGGTTCAAACTAAAAGTTTGTAAGAAAAAATGAGATTCACGTCATTCGTTTGATCGCTTATCATTAGCCTAATGCGTTTCACTTGTTATTACATGTACAACGATCGATTTTGTTGATTGAAATCACAAGTTCAAATGGATGCAAATGGGATCTATGTAAGCCCCACGATTTTCTCTCCTTATCCTTTTCCAACTATCAAGCTTATCAAAGGAGAGATCTGTGGAAAAGATAGGGATAAGGGCATATGTAACCACATTTTACAGCAAGGACTTTTCTGTTACCGCAGGCTTAGAGGAGCTCGTCCAACATTAGAAAGAAAGAGAGAGAGAGAACGAGTGAGAAACGTTTTCCGTTTTGCTCTCTTCTTGGAACTGAGGCTCGTGGCTGCGGGAAGAGAACCAGAAGCAGGGGTTGCTGCTGGAAGTTGCTACAAAGTTCAAAGGTATGGGGATTTTCGATCATGAATGGAGCATGAAGCCTGTATATTTTGAGTTTGTATAGATACATATACATGTAGAATGAATCCAAGCATGAGGTTCTAGATTCCCGTTCTGCTTATGTTTTACTCGGATTTTCTGTATTACGCTATGGGTGTTCATCCGTGAGAAACCAAACTACATTCAATCCTAAAAAAAAAGCAGAGCATGCTTATCTGATATAAAAACACACACACAAAAAAAAGGGGTACGGTCTTTACTGAGGGGTTTCGACTGAAACCCCCGTTCAGTCATCCCTCCCGTGAAGAACGAGCCTCGATTTCCTTTTCTTCTGCCACGGACGCCGACAGCAGGGGCGTTTTCTTCAATCTTCTGTTGCTGGAGAGCTCCAAGAGAAGGGAACACCGTGATGGTTGTAACAGAAGCGGTTTGGGGGAAAACAGTAACCCTCCCGTCGTTCCTCCTTCCCTGCCGGTTCCTCCACACGTCGCAAGGCAGAGATGAAAAACGGTAGCAGCAGAGGAGGCAGCGGCGGCTAAGAGGGTCGGACGGTCGATTGGAAGCAGCGCACGAAGAACCCTAGCGTCAGGGCAGGGGAGGAAGACAATCTCCTCCTCTCTGGTTCGTTCCCCTTTGAGGACGACGAAAGCTTCACCGTCGAGCGAACCATGCGAGGAAGGAGCCTTGGCGCGAGACAGAGAGATCTCTCTCTGGTTTTGGTCATGGAAGCAAGGTGGAGACTCCACCACCGGACGAACACGAAGACGAGGAAGAGGCGCTCGTGAGGAGAGAGAAAACGCAGGCGTGAAATGAAGAAAAACGAGCGTGGGCCAAATTATATCAATGATCAAAAATTTCAAAGCGGGTCCACCTTATTATCAAAATTTGAAAAAAAACTGTTATAACTTTAAGCGTTCATGCCGCAACGTTTTGCTGAAAACCTCTTCAAAAAGAGGCTTGGGAAAGTGATTTCAGCAAAAACCATGCATTTAATACGAAATCACGTTTGGTACCCCCTGAATTCTTAAAAATTACAAAAAGGGGTTTTATAAATTAAAAACGACATGATATGCTATATTACTTTTTGATGCTCTTGTGGTGTTTAAAATTCAGAAATATGGTTCTGAAATTAACTTTGGAACCATTAGAGGAGGAAAGTCACGTTTGAGAATTTAAATACAAATTTTATTGTTTCAAATAAGGATTATAATATTGCTAATAGAGGTTTCTAGATGCAATGAGTTTTGCTCTATTGCTATTCAGTTAAGATTTAAAATAGCTGAATTATTCTGTTTGGAAAACCGAGCCTGAGGGCGGACGGTTTCTGTGAGAGGTACTAGACGATGTCTAGCATTGGTAAACCCTCACTTTTGAAATTCGAAGGCGAAACGTGGACTTTGTGCAATGGTTATGCGAGTGCGAGCTTTCTGTTTTGCCCAGTGATCGGTTTCGTCCCGGGAGGTAGTGGTGCGTCTGAGCTCACAGTTGACGCACGCTCCTTTGGCTGTACTGGAGGGCCCACAGGGTATTGGGCGGCACAAGGGCTCGGGATTCGTTCTGTTTCTGTTTGGGAGCGAGACTCCTGGTCTCTCCACCCGGGTTCCTAGAGAGACCATGCTGCTGCAGCGGCGATCTGGATATCTCAGGAGGCTTCACTTCAGGTGCCCTCGATCCGTTGGATCGCCTGGTGAAGAGATGTTCTGTTCTGCCCGTGAGTGCCCACGGGGATTTCTGTTGCTCGGCACGATGACCTTGACATTGTCAGAGGACCACGGTTGGAAGCCTACGAAATTTTGGGAGGTTGTGCACACCTCGTTTTGTTGCTGAACATGTGACGTTACTCTAATATGTGTTAAGATTTGAAGATATTTGTTTTACAAAAACCAGATATTATTTTGATGGGCCATGTTCCACACATGGCTGGATTTCTCATACTCAGAGGAATTCTGACCCTTCTTTCTATCTACAGGTAGTCCTTGATAGATTTGGCTTTGGAGCGACGACCTCAGTCTTGTGATGGACGGCATTGGCATTCTGCGTCGGTTTTGGAGATTTGTGGTTATTTTTGTTTGGGTCCAGTATTTTATTATCGAAATAAAACAATGTCTTCTGTTCTGGTCATGACTCAATATTGCTTCCGCTATATTATATAAATGAAAGAAAATTTTTGGTGTCAAAAATTGGGTCGTGACAACTTTGGTATCAGAGCACAGTGTCTAGAGTCAATGTCCAATGCCAAGGTCGATCACAAGCAGAGGAAAGGTCATCCAAGCCTGTTACGAATGTGTTTTTGATTTAGTGTGAATATTGAGTTTTAAAATTTAGAGTAGCTTTAACGAATTGTTTTACTTACGAATACAATAGTTATATTTTGTGTTCCTCCGTGTGGTGTAGTTCAATGGCACGTACTAGAGGAGGAAATGCTAGAGGCAGAGGACCTCGCAGCACTAGGAGTCGAAATGTGGAGACTCGTTCTACCAGAACTGGGACACCTGTTGGAAATAATCAACAACAACAAGCGTTCATCATGAACACATTGCATATGATGACGGGAGTGATGCAGGGTCTGGTGCAGAATGCTTCTACAGGAGGAACTAGTACAAACACAAACGGAACGACAATTGGTGAGGCAAGGGGAGTAACTCACCAACAGTTTATGAGTTTGCATCCTCCGAAGTTTTATGGGAAAGGCACTGCGGACGATGCCGAAGAATGGATAAAGGAAACAGAGGAGATCTTTACCACCTTGGAAGTGCCCGACAACAAGAAGGTTCGGTATGGAACCTTTATGCTAAAGGAGATGCTAAGGAATGGTGGTGGACGCAACGTGAGGTGAAGTTCGCGAATTACGAAGCAACTGGGGAGAATTCAGGGAGGCCTTCGCACATGCCTACATCCCAACCTTCACACGAGAGAAACGCATGCAAGAATTCCTGGACCTTCAACAAGGGAGTCTGAGTCTGCACGAATACATCGTCAAATTCAGACATTTGGAAAAATATTGCCCCATGTGTATGTTACTGATGCGGACCGAGCAAATAAGTTCGTCAGAGGACTTAAAGACGGGTTGCAGAACCAAGTAATTAGTAGTCGTCCGAGAGATCTAGACGACGCTATCGACATGGCCACACGTCTGGAGGAGGGCTGGAACAGGATGCAAGGGACAGATAGGAAGAGTGAATCTCTGCGACCCAGGTCGAGACCTGACATGTTTAAGAGAGGGCGCAGTGACAGGGGAAACCAAGGGGACAGATTCAAGAGACAGAGGCCATCAACATCCAGGGGGGACGGTGAATGCCCCAAGTGTCATCGCCAACATCCTGGTAAACCATGTTATAGAGATATCGGAGCATGTCTTTACTGTGGAGCACAAGGTCATTTTATTCGTGAGTGCCCAAAGAAGAAAGAGGCAGAGCAGAGGCGTGGTGCAACCAATCAGCCAGTAGAAAAGAAGGTACCTGGCAGAGTTTACGCAACCACGGTTGAAGAGTTGAAACCTACTGACATGATTGAAGGTACCCTTCTTGTACAATCTCATTGGGCTCATGTTTTGTTTGATTCTGGAGGCATCGCATTCTTTTGTTTCTAAGAGTTTTGCTGAACTTTTAAAGTTAGAAAGAAAGAATATGCCTTATCAATTGTTAGTTGCTACACCTATGGGAAACAAAGACACATGCAGAATGTATTTAGAAGATGTGAAAATAGAAAATACATGAACATTTATTACCAGCACAGTTGGTGGTAATGAATATGTTGGGGGTATGACGTAATCCTAGGAATGGATTGGTTATACCATCACTACGCCAACGATAGATTGTAGAAAAAAGAAGTTGAAGATTCAATTGGAGAATGGTCAAAAGATCGAATTTAGTGTAAAAACGCCCCAAGATCAAAGAAAGCTAGTTGTCTCGGCGGTTAAGGCAAGAAAATACATGAAAAATGGGTGCACTGCATATTTGGTTAGCATGGATGCAATCGAGCAGAAATTAAAACCCATTAGTGAGGTGCGTACGGTGAAGGACTACGCAGACGTGTTTCCTGAAGATTTACCCGGATTACCTCCTATACGTGAGGTGGAGTTTGGCATTGAATTGATACCAGGAACGGCACCTATTTCTAAGGCTCCATATAGAATGGCACCAGCAGAACTAGAAGAATTAAAGAAACAGATCCAAGATTTGGCCAGCAAGGGATTCATTCGTCCAAGTGTGTCACCTTGGGGAGCACCGGTCTTGTTTGTGAAGAAAAAAGATGGGTCAATGCGGTTGTGTATTGACTATCGAATGTTGAATCAGGTTACAATCAAGAACAAATATCCATTGCCTAGAATCGAAGATTTATTCGATCAATTAAAGGAAGCAAAGGTGTTTGCTAAGATAGACTTGAGGTCGGGATACCATCAATTGCGAATTAAGGAAGAAGATATTTCCAAAACAGCATTTCGCACACGTTATGGGCATTATGAGTTTCGAGTGATGCCTTTTGGACTCACAAATGCCCCAGCAGCTTTTATGGATCTCATGAATCGGATATTTCACGAGTACTTAGACCGATTCGTTATAGTATTCATTGATGATGTGCTAGTATACTCCGAGTGTGAAGCAATGCATGCAGCACATCTTGAGTTAGTGATGAGGATATTGAGAGAAAATCAACTGTATGCCAAATATTCCAAGTGTGAGTTTTGGCTAGACAAAGTGAATTTCTTGGGACATGTAATCTCTAAGGAGGGAGTGGCAGTTGATCCGGCCAAAGTGGAAGCTGTACAACAATGGAATGCGCCAACTAATGTGTCAGAAATCAGAAGTTTTCTTGGCTTGGCAGGTTACTACAGAAAGTTCATCAAGGATTTTTCGAAAATTGCAACCCCAATGACTAAACTGCTACGAAAAGGAGTGAAATTTACGTGGACAGAGGATTGTCAGAAGAGTTTTCAGTTGTTGAAAGACAGTTTGACTAGTGCCCCAATTCTAACACTGCCAAATGGGAGGAAAGGATTTGTGGTAATACCGATGCTTCGGGAATAGGATATGGAGCAGTGCTTATGCAAAAGGACAATGTTATAGCTTATGCCTCTAGACAACTGAAACAACACGAGAAAAACTATCCAACACACGATTTGGAATTAGGAGCTGTGGTATTTGCGCTAAAAATATGGAGACATTATCTCTATGGTGTGGAATTTGAAGTATTTTCTGACCACAAATCGCTCAAATATTTGTTCTCGCAGAAGGAATTAAACCTAAGACAAAGAAGATGGCTGGAATATCTCAAAGATTACGACTTTGAAATAAGGTATCATCCAGGAAAGGCCAATGTGGTTGCCGATGCACTTAGTAGAAAAACGACTGCTAAAGCTAGTGGCTATTAATGCAGACATGGAATTTGGTGGAAGACTTTGAAAAGTGGCATCCATTGCGATATGATAATGGAAAGGTGAAATGTGCAGGAATAATTCGAGATAGTTTCCTTGATGAAATTATTGAGAAACAAAAACAGAGCCCGGAATATGCGAAGTTGAAACTTGAGTGTCACAAGAAAGAAGAAACTCCTTATTTTGAGGACGAAGATGGATCTGTGTGGTTCAATGGTAGATTGTGGGTTCCGAATGATCCTGAAGTGAAGAACAAGTTGCTCGAAGAGGCACACAAGACAAGATACACCATACATCCAGGAAGCACAAAGATGTATCAAAATTTAAGGATAAACTTCTGGTGGCCAGGAATGAAGAAAGAGATTGCTGAGTTCGTCTCACGATGCTTGGTGTGTCAACAGGTTAAAGTGGAACATCAGAAACCAGGTGGTTTGATGCAACAGATCGAAATTCCTCAATGGAAATGGGAAGACATTACCATGGACTTCGTAGTGGGGTTACCACGTACTCGACGACAACACGA